>NC_029788.2:115102271-115106501 GCF_000816755.2 Arachis ipaensis | reverse complement strand
CATACCAATTTGAAAATTATTGTATAAATTTATTATCAAATTATCAATTTTTTCAAATTATTTATCTATCTATATATTAATATTTTTACTGTGGTGGCATTTTTTTTGCTCCGCACAAAATTTGTTAAACTAAAAAACGTATTTGATTCAGAAGCCGCTAAAAAATTGTGTGCTTCAATTCTTTCTAATAAATTGTGTGCATATTTGATTGGTTGATGAAGCTGGGAAGGACAATGTGTTTTGAAGAAAGAAGAATAGATGACCTTATGCAGTTACAGCCTTCTGAATTCCAAGCAAGTGAAACCATTTCACTCTACTTTATTTAAGTATATATATGTTCAATTTATTTATTTATTTATTAACATTATTGGTGACTCTGTTGTTATTATTTTTGATAAATTGGTGTCTATTCCAGTCGCTTAGTGTGTGTTTGGATTTACATTGGTTTGAAATTTGAATGAGAGTGATTTTATAGAATTGATTTTAGATAAAAATGAGTTTGTGCCAACATAATTTATGTTTGACAATTTTTACTAAAATTAATTTTGATAAAATAAATATTATTTGTATAATATTAGTTAAAATCATTTTTAGATAAATAATTAATTAATTACTAAAAAAATATACCCCTGACGTGCATCCCCAAGAGTCTATGCATAGTTTTTTCTCAAATAATCAATATTGCTCAATGGGGGTAACATTCCCGGAAATTTATATAGTGCCCGGTCACACTTACGTCGTAGGGTCAACAAATTAATAATTATTTATGAAATTAAAAATAATATATAAAAATTGACAACTTTTTAAGTATTTTTTTATAGTAAAAATTAATATTTATTTATTAAATTAAAAATAAAATATAAAATAACATATTTTAGTACTCTTTTTAAGTACTCTTAATAATCTTATTTTTATTATTATTTTAGGTTCTAATTTTTTACTAGTTATATTTTTATTATTATTTATAATTAATTTTTTATTTAATTTATCATTTTTAATAGGAACAATAATACACATTATAAGCCAATGAGTAATAGCTTAAATTGTAACACCCTCACTATCAGAAGTCACGCTTCCGGCTGCACTACTCTGATGGCAAGAAGTATTACGACTACTTTACATATTAAATATTAAAATAGGAGCCTGTGACTCGACACTCTATCGCTGATTTCTTTGAAAACCGGAAATAAATACTTTGTCTTAAGAAAAATACAAGCAGGCATAGATTCATATACAAGACTCCTTACATAATAACTCATAATATATACATATAAAACATACAACTCTTATCCCTCTTACAAACTTGTAATAACAAAGACGAAGGAAGAAAATAATCTAATTAATACAACAACATATATAAATCAAACGCAGTATAACTTTCCATAATGCTTCCTCATCTGGTTCCTGAAAAGGTAAAGCTGTAGAGGGGGGAGAACCTAACCACATGGTCTCACCACGGAGTTTTAAAGTTGTCATAAGAAGATATTTAACGAGAAAATTATTTTCAAGCTCAGTGATTATCAATGCCTTATGAATTCTTTAAAAACCAGTAAGTAATCGATCAAAACCTTTTAAAAGAAACAATATTTAATCTTTCCGAAATCCGAAAGCCTTCCTTTCTTATAAGAAAATCTCAATCAGAAACCAACCACGCAATCAAACAACACAATCATTAATTCAGCACCAAAGTTCATTCTCAAATGTAACATGCCAGGACAAACACAGGCAAGACAGACAAGGAAAGCACAAGTAGGTAGCAGTTACAGCACATAGTTCAAGTAGCAGTTAAGAACAGTTTAGCAATTAGGCAAACCAAAACAAGTTCAAACCCAAGCAAAGCATACAAATGCATATGATGCATGCCTGTCCTATGGCTGATGAGGCTTATCTGTCGGTTATCCAGCCAACCCGACAAGTCTAAATTGTCCTTAGACTGTCCCCCGACGTGCATCCCCAAGAGTCTATGCATAGTTTTTTTCTCAAATAATCAATATTGCTCAATGGGGGTAACATTCCCGGGAATTTATATAGTGCCCGGTCACACTTACGTCGTAGGGTCAACAGAGTATCGAGTTTTCAACCTGGTACACGTGGTGGCAAGCCACGGCACTTAATCCAGGGAACCTCGTATCTCAGATATTTCAAATTCATAAGCCATATGAATAATTCAAAGATCATATCTCAACATTCTCAACATCATAATCATTCATCAATCCAAATCTCATTTTCAAATTCATTCAAAAACCATATTTCAGAGAAAATTCTCAATCATCCTTCTTTCCATTCCGTCCACTAACAATTCCCAATATCCAAAACATAACTCTTCCTTTGATAAATGAGGTAGTTTTAAATCATATAATACTAACCTTTTTTTTTTAAATAACTACTTTCAATGAAGCTTCTAATTTTAAAAATTTCGGCAGCATCTCCTCTAAAACTCGGATACTGCTACCCTTTTCGGGTCCCATCCAAACATTTCTCAAACCATTTCTAAATCTCAATCACTTCCCAAGATTCAACCAATTCCAGTATCAAATTATTTTCAAACCAGACCAATTCCAATAATAAAACTCTTTTTAAAGTCAAACCAGCTCAAGCATTAAATCATTTATAAAATAAGACCGACTCAAAATCAAACCGCTTTAACTTCAAACCAAGAAAAACCACTTTTCCTAATAATCAAGCAAATAACTTTTCAAATCCACTTCTTATCAACAATCGTACTTCACTCAAGCAATCAAGCACCCAATAATCCAGTCCAACAAACCATCACAACCACAAGACAAATATAATCACAGAAATATATCTTTTGGCTCAATATCTATTTATCACAACTCTGTAATGTAAAATCGATTTTAAGAAAAACTCCTACCTCAATTATTCGCAATCCGCATAATTAAATGCATTGAATCCCTTTTTTCCTCATTCCGAAATTGAATGGCATTGACTCCGATTATTTCCCGCAGCCGTATAGCCCAAAAAGCACTATTTACAATAGAACTCGACCCTGAGACATTAAAGTTACGTAAAACTCAAAAACATATAATTGAATACCAACGCGAGGGTTTCGGAACAGAACACTTACTGTACTAAGAGAATGAAACAACAGCAGTGGCATTAGCTACACTGAAAACTCTCCGCAACAACACCATCAAACACGGCTCTATAGTTACAATGGTTCAACCTTGAAACGTGAATACCCAAAACCCTCACCAAGCATATAACAACGATAACAATAAGGATTTCAGTTAGGAATTCACTACAGTTATAGAAAAACAGAATGATGGAGCGACAAAGGAGAATCAGGGACCTGTGCATCCGTTCTAGTGGCAATAACACCATTCTGATCGGTAAAACAGCAAAGATACCAGCAAAATCAGAATAGCGGAGCAAAATAAAAATGGAACAAATTCAAGAAAGGAGGGAGTGGTTACCGATAAATCTGGCCCGATTCCGACAACGGCGTACAGTCGAGTAACTAGCAACAATCAAAACCCAAGAAGACAGAGGCCTCATCTGCGTTCTTCGGCGGCCAGTACAGCGGCGTGAAGCTCCAGCGACGCAGCAGCAACATGGGTGCATCGACGGCAAGCCCAGTAGCTTCGGTGACGGCGGAGGAAAGGCGGCGACGACGCTGGGCGTGACCCTCCTCTCACCGCGTCTCTCTCTCTTCGGCTTCAATGGTGATGACGGCGGCTCCAAGGCGGACCAGCAACGACGGCGACGGCTCGAGCTGGACGGATGAACGGCAGTGGCGACGTGCTTCCTAACGAGGACGACGGCTGCGACAGGGACCCGCGAAGACGACGACGAACGCGAGGCAGTGGTGGCTTCTCCTCTGCATGCGTCTCTACTCCGACGACGCCAAGGCGACCCGACGGCGTGGCCTAGCCGCCTCGGCGCCCTTCCACCGGCGCTCTCTCACCCTCGGATCTCCCTCTCTTCCTCCCCCTTTTCTTCTTTCTCAGATCTCCCTTTCCTTTTTTTTTCTTCTTTCCTTCCTTCCTATTCCTGTTTCCCTATTTTTTTTTTCTTTCTCTACTTTTGTTTCCCTTGCAATTAGGTTTAGGTTTGGGAAAGGGGTGGGTGACGGTGGGGTAGAGAGTTAGGATTAGGGTAGTTTAGGTAATTTTAATAAAATTAGGAGTATAGAGTATTAATTAAAAATCTAATTTAAATATAGAAAATTATTTAATAATTATAATATTAAGTAAAATTTTTAATTTAATT
>NC_029788.2:115099476-115102171 GCF_000816755.2 Arachis ipaensis | reverse complement strand
GAGAACCTAACCACATGGTCTCACCACGGAGTTTTAAAGTTGTCATAAGAAGATATTCAATAAGAAAACTGTTTTCAAATTCAGTGATTATCATCGCCTTATGAATTCTTTTAAAATCTAATAGTTAATCGTTCAAAACCTTTTCAAAGAAACAATGTTTAATCTTTCCGAAATCCGAAACTTTTCCTTTCTTATAAGAAAATCTCAATCAGAAACCAACCACGCAATCAAACAACACAATCATTAATTCAGCACCAAAGTTCATTCTCAAATGTAGCATGCCAGGACAAACACAGGCAAGACAGACAAGGAAAGCACAAGTAGGTAGCAGTTACAGCACATAGTTCAAGTAGCAGTTAAGAACAGTTTAGCAATTAGGCAAACCAAAACAAGTTCAAACCCAAGCAAAGCATACAAATGCATATGATGCATGCCTGTCCTATGGCTGATGAGGCTTATCTGTCGGTTATCCAGCCAACCCGACAAGTCTAAATTGTCCTTAGACTGTCCCCCGACGTGCATCCCCAAGAGTCTATGCATAGTTTTTTTCTCAAATAATCAATATTGCTCAATGGGGGTAACATTCCCAAAAATTTATATAGTGCCCGGTCACACTTACGTCGTAGGGTCAACAAAGTATCGAGTTTTCAACCTGGTACACGTGGTGGCAAGCCACGACACTTAATCCAGGGAATCTCGTATCTCAGATATTTCAAATTCATAAGCCATATGAATAATTCAAAGATCATATCTCAACATTCTCAACATCATAATCATTCATCAATCCAAATCTCATTTTCAAATTCATTCAAAAACCATATTTCAAAGAAAATTCTCAATCACCCTTCTTTCCATTCCGTTCACTAACAATTCCCAATATCCAAAACATAACTCTTCCTTTGATAATTGAGGTAGTTTTAAATCATATAATACTAACCTTTTTTTAAAATAACTACTTTCAATGAAGCTTCTAATTTTAAAAATTTCGGCAGCATCTCCTCTAAAACTCGGATACTGCCACCCTTTTCGGGTCCCATCCAAACATTTCTCAAACCATTTCTAAATCTCAATCACTTCCCAAGATTCAACCAATTCCAGTATCAAATTATTTTCAAACCAGACCAATTCCAATAATAAAACTCTTTTTAAAGTCAAACCAGCTCAAGCATTAAATCATTTATAAAATCAGACCGACTCAAAATCAAACCGCTTTAACTTCAAACCAAGAAAAACCACTTTTCCTAATAATCAAGCAAATAACTTTTCAAATCCACTTCTTATCAACGATCGTACTTCACTCAAGCAATCAAGTACCCAATAATCCAGTCCAACAAACCATCACAACCACAAGACAAATATAATCACAGAAATATATCTTTTTGCTCAATATCTATTTATCACAACACTGTAATGTAAAATAGATTTTAAGAAAAACCCCTACCTCAATTATTCGCAATCCGCATAATTAAATGCATTGAATCCCTTTTTTCCTCATTCCGAAATTGAATGGCATTGACTCCGATTATTTCTCGCAGCCGTATAGCCCAAAAAGCACTATTTACAATAGAACTTGACCCTGAGACATTAAAGTTACGTAAAACTCAAAAATATATAATTGAATACTAACGCAAGGGTTTCGGAACAGAACACTTACTGTACTAAGAGAATGAAACAACAGCAGTGGCATTAGCTACACTAAAAACTCTCTGCAACAATACCATCAAACATGGCTCTATAGTTACAATGGTTCAACCCTGAAACGTGAATACCTAAAACCCTCAACAAGCATATAACAACGATAACAATAAGGATTTTAGTTAGGAATTCACTACAGTTATAGAAAAACAGAATGATGGAGCGACAAAGGAGAATCAGGGACTTGTGCATCCGTTCTAGTGGCAATAACACCATTCTGATCGGTAAGACAGCAAAGATACCAGCAAAATCAGAATAGCGGAGCAAAATAAAAATGGAACAAATTCAAAAAAGGAGGGAGTGGTTACCAATAAATCTGGCCCGATTCATATAACGGCGTACAGTCGAGTAACTAGCAACAATCAAAACCCAAGAAGACAGAGGCCTCATCTGCATTCTCCAGCGGCCAGTACAGCGACGTGAAGCTCCGGCGACGCAGCAGCAACATGGGTGCATCGACGGCGAGCCCAGTAGCTTCGGTGACGGCGGAGGAAAGGCGGCGACGACGCTGGGCGTGACCCTCCTCTCACCGCGTCTCTCTCTCTTCGGCTTCAATGGTGATGACGGCGGCTCCAAGGCGGACCAGCAACGACGGCGACGGCTCGAGCTGGACGGATGAACGGCAGTGGCGACGTGCTTCCTAACGAGGACGACGGCTGCGACAGGGACCCGCGAAGACGACGACGAACGCGAGGCAGTGGTGGCTTCTCCTCTGCATGCGTCTCTACTCCGACGACGCCAAGGCGACCCGACGGCGTGGCCTAGCCGCCTCGGCGCCCTTCCACCGGCGCTCTCTCACCCTCGGATCTCCCTCTCTTCCTCCCCCTTTTCTTCTTTCTCAGATCTCCCTTTCCTTTTTTTTTCTTCTTTCCTTCCTTCCTATTCCTGTTTCCCTATTTTTTTTTTCTTTCTCTACTTTTGTTTCCCTTGCAATTAGGTTTAGGTTTGGGAAAGGGGTGGGTGACGGTGGGGTAGAGAGTTAGGATTAGGGTAGTTTAGG
>NC_029788.2:115088709-115098223 GCF_000816755.2 Arachis ipaensis | reverse complement strand
AATTCCAATAATAAAACTCTTTTTAAAGTCAAACCAGCTCAAGCATTAAATCATTTATAAAATCAGACCGACTCAAAATCAAACCGCTTTAACTTCAAACCAAGAGAAACAACTTTTCCTAATAATCAAGCAAATAACTTTTCAAATCCACTTCTTATTAACAATCGTACTTCACTCAAGCAATCAAGCACCCAATAATCCAGTCCAACAAACCATCACATCCACAAGACAAATATAATCACAGAAATATATCTTTTTGCCTCAATATCTATTTATCACAACTCTGTAATGTAAAATAGATTTTAAGAAAAATCCCTACCTCGAAAGTTGAAACTCGAAAACTCTAGAACGCGTCACAAATTCATTTTATCTTGGCTCGCAACGGCGGCAGATGCAACTTCAACTCCAAACCATTCGCAGCAACAACAATAGCTTTAATCATGACATGCAGTAATCGGGATTCAACCCTACGTTACCGAAACCTTAGAATTTCTATTCAAACATACTAGAATGCAGATTTTTGAAAGGTTCTGAAATGTAAACTCTTACCGTAATGAAGGAATAATGACTGAATCAAACTGCAGAAAGTTTGGCGGTGGTTCTGGCGGCGGCAGAGAAACTCGCGGTGACCCCTGACACAGACAACCTCAGCAACCACTCTTAACGGTGAAAATCAATTTAATAGACAAAGAAGTTGAAGCAAGGTTTAAAGTTTACCAAGCAAACAGGCTTCCAAGACGGTTTTCGGCGGCGGCAGCGGTGGCGTGGAGCTCTGGCGACGCAGAGGCACGGCCAGAAGCTTCAACAGGGCACATCAGAGGTAGCAATGGAGTTATACAGCGACAAAACCTAGCTTCCATCCTTACTCATCGAGCGCGCTCTCTTCTCCGTCCCGGGCTCGATGGCGGTGACGGCTTTGTGGTGGCGCCACGCGGTGAGGGCGAAATCGATGGCACGGACAACAGCGGCGGCGCGACTCCACGGGACGATGACGCTTCCTCCTCACGCGGTTGCCTCTCTCGCCTCAATTTTGATTCGCGATGGTGGCTTCGAGGCAGATCGGCGGTGACGCATGGCGCAGTGGCGATGCAAGACAGGGCAGAGCGCGGTGGCATGTTGGACAACGGCGACTCCTCCTCCGCCTTCTTCTACCGGCGATGCTCTCCCCTCCTCACCATTCTCCCTCTCTTCTCCCTTTTCCCTTTTCTTTCTTTCCTGTTTTCGTTTCCCTTTTTCCCCTCTCTTTTCCCCTTTCCGTTTCCCCCTTTTCTTTTCTTGTTGGGGTTTCTGTGAGTGGCGGTGAGGAGTAGGTGTGGGTAGGGGTTAGGTAAAATTAGGATTAGGGTTAAATTTGGGGATATTATTAGGGTTAATTAGGGTAGTTTAGGTAATTTTATTAAAATTAGGGGTATAGAGTATTAATTAAAAATCTAATTTAAATATAGAAAATTATTTAATAATTATAATATTAAGTAAAATTTTTAATTTAATTGTCAAAATTTGATTTAATTATTTTTAATAAAATAATTTCTAAAAATAAAGTCTTTAATGAATAAACAAATTGAAATTAACTCATGATAATATTTTTTTGAAAATTATGGGTCTTACATCCTACCAACCTTATAAAAATTTTCGTCCTTGAAAATTGATATAAATTAAAAGAGATTTCATATAATTTCACTCTTGAACTCATTTAAAGAAAAGGCAAAAAGTCCTCAGTATATATTTATATATATATATATATAGTTTCAAATACCACGATTTTTATATGGCATAAAAATATAAAGGGTATAAGTGTGATGTGAAACAGGAATTACAAGATAGGCTTAATGTACAAGATGATATGTTTCAAACATGTGATGGTAAAGTAAGGTGGCAAAATGTTATGAAACAAGCTGCGGTTAAAACAATGTGCTTAACGTCCGTATACTGATGTTATACCAACTTCAGAGATTCAACTATTCGAAACTACAAGTAAACAAGGATATATATAAGCAATGAAGAGTGTTAGGAAAGAAATCATTTTGGTAACCTTAAGAATAATATCCGAATAAAAGAAGTCTGATAGGAACGATAAAAGAAAATGTAGTGCGGTAGCTTGAACAAAATTAGGTTGAGTCAAAGAAGTATAATATTTACAAAAGGAGAATGCCTAAAACCGAAAACGAAACTTACAAGACTCAAGAGTAGGATTAAAATATTTTCGAATGCATTGCTCATGAAGAGTATAAAACTTTTCAAGAACTATTTTATGTTCTTAAAGAAAAGGTGCGCAACAAACACGTTGTAAAAGAATAACAAAAGTATAAATATGGCATTACTTTAATACAATTTCATGTTGAAACAGGTTATTTAGAATTTTTAAAACAAAGTAAACACCAGTTGGACTAAGAGCAAAAATATTTTCTCAATTATTTTAGGAAGATAGTTAGGTACACAACTTAACCAAAGGTAATCATAAAACTTGGGAGAAAGTCAAATGCTTGTTCAAAAATTTTCGAAGTTCATATTCAAACAAACGTGTATAAAAGTTATACCACAGATAAAAGTCAAACTCTATTTTAGAACAGAGAAATCTGAGGTAAAAATTTTCGTAAACACACTTTATCTTATATGAAAACTTCTCAACTTTCGTTCCTTTTGAATTCTCATCTTTATCCACGTTCAATTATTATCTTAGACTTCCAACAAACTCAATCAATATTTTAAACTCATTCATTATTAAGCGGCAATGTAAATAATCGATCTTAGTTCGAAAACTTAGCAACCTGACACGTGCTCAAACACATCAGTGCAAAATCAAACGCCATAACCCGTAACATTTTCAAACTCACCAAATTCATCTCCTGCGTTAACAAGCTGTGTACTAACAAACTAACATATTGTTACCCATGTCTAGGAGTCATTGGAAAACTCGAGTTTACTTAGAGGAATACAAAATCTAGGAAGAGCAAATCAAATGACAAGGACAACGTTTGCATGAAGTCAAAAGGATAATTAGAATCGTAATTTAACAAAAATACGCAATAACAATGAAATGTTCTAGAAGGAGAGTCAATTTATATTTTTCCTAGGAGGTCTGAATCAAAGAACTTCAATGGAGACAATGAGAGAAAAATTTTACATCTATCAGAATTAAAGTCAAGCTGAATCAAAGTATAAGATTTACAAGAGAAAAATGATCAAAGTTAATGGCTTCGTTTACCAAATTCAAGAGTGTAAACCCCGGTTAAATTAGTAGATAATTAGTTAATAAATTAATTTTTAATAAGGAGGATTAGAAATGTGAATATTATATTAAATTAGGATAGAGCTCATCGAAACGAGAATTTTGACACCAATTTCGAAGAAATCGGTCCAAGATTGGACCGAACGGGCCGAACTGGTTGAACCGGGTCCAAACCGGGCCCATGGGCCCAACCGAACCAGCAACTAAAAAGAGAGCCACGAGCTCTTCCTTCTCCCCACTTTCATAACGACGCAGGAAGCTTTCCAGGGGAGGAAAGGAGAGAAACCATATGTTGACGGTAAAATCAATTTGTCGTAACTTCTCCGTCCGAGCTCCAATCGCCGCACCGTTTGCGGCCACGCGTTCACCGCGTTGAGCTATACATTTCTACCGGAACAATTTCATAGGTAACTTGCTATTTCACTTCAGCCTTTCATTTTTCCCAATTTTCGAGTTTGTTGAATTTCTTTTATTTTTGATGTTTTAGGATCCAATTAGCTTGAGAGAAACGTTCACTCTTGCTTATGTGAAGCTTGGGTAAGGTGAGGATACGATAATTCTATTTTATTTTCATTGAATTTGAGCTTTGAGTATTAAATTGGATGTATATGTGTTATGAATGTGTATTAGGTTGTGAATAAATAATTGGAGCTTGAAATTGTGAATACTGGAACTTGGAGGAAGCGGATTAGTTGAGGTTTTGAGGGCTATGTTCTTTTAGGAAAATTGTCTTGGAATAATACTTGGGAATCGGCTAAGGTATGGTTTAGGTTTCTTGCATTTAATATATAATGTTCTGTGAAAACTTAGGCTAGATGACCATAGGATAAGTTGGAATGCAGGTGTATATTTAATATTTAGTAATTTGTCGATGAATATAATTGGTTGAAGTTTATTGGATAATTAGTTATTAATTTTGGATGTTGAATGTTATTGTTGATGAACATGGTTGGTCTGGTGCTTGTTGATTAATTAATGATTCGATGAATTATTGATTTGACGTATTTTGTGTTAAAAGCCTAGGATTTTTGAACTATGACTCTTAGTTGAATTTTGGTTGTTGGATTTGAATATTGTATGAGTTTAATTGTTGATCTGAGGTAGATTTTTTGTGGAGATTGTTATGATAATGAGGAAGGAAATGTTGAATTGAAAAGAATGCAGGTTTGGACCCGAACAGGGTGGCAAAGTTCGAGTTTTAGAGGAGATGCTGCCGAAATTTTATAAAAATTAGAGATTAGAGATTTTGTTTATATGATTATTTAAAAAGATTTAGATTCAAAGGTTATATGGTTTGATTTAGAGTTATTAAGAAAATGAGCATGTTTTAAGTTTGATTCATTTAGAAAAGAATGAATTATGTTTTGAATTGGAACTATTGATGGACGGAATGGGAAGTGTGATAATGAAGGATAAGGATTGTATATGATTGATGTATGATGATGAATGATATGCGATTGAGAATGATGTTGATGTTGATGAATTATAATTGAATTATTTATATGGCTTATGAATTTGAATAATCTGAGATACGAGATTCCCTGGATTAAGTGACGTGGCTTGCCACCATGTGTACCAGGTTGAAAACTCGATACTTTGTTGACCCTACGACGTAAGTGTGTGACCGGGCACTATATAAATTCCCGGGAATGTTACCCCCATTGAGTATTATTGATTATTTGAGAAAAAACCATGCATAGACTCTTGGGGATGCACGTCGGGGGACAGTCTAAGTACAATTCAGACTTGTCGGGTTGGCTGGATAACTGACAGATGGGCGTCATCAACCATAGGACAGGCATGCATCATATGCATATTACTTGAATTACTTGCTTGTGCTCTAATTGGGTGTGCCTATCTGTATTTGCCATGCTAAATGTGTTATATGTACTTTTGGGTTTTGGATATGTATGTATATATGTGTAAATATTCTCCGGCCAGTCTTGACTTCGCAGGCTGAGTCAGGAGCTTGTTATTTTGTATCTTTGGCACTCTATTTCTACTTCTGTTATCTTATGTTTGATAGTTATGGTTTTCTTAGCACGCAAGTTAACTCGTTCCTTGAGCGTTGCGCTTTTATTTCGCGATTTTTATTTTCCCTATTCTTCAAGGCTCCTAGCATATTATAATTCTTCTGCTATTATATGTACTCATTCTATTTTAGAGGTCGTACTACCACACCACCTCTGTTTTACGGCTTAAGCGTAAAGCTTAGTGTGATAGGGTGTTACAAAGAGAATGTTTAAGAACATAATCGAATAACATGTCCACAGAGAAACGGAAAAACATAAGGAGGAATTATTTTACCTTTGAAAAAGAAAAGATATGAATTAATCATTTTTTTAGAAGAACCAAGAAGAATATAAATGTGTGTTACATCAAAACATATTCAAGTTGAAATATGTTATGTGGGGATTGTAAAATGAATGGTTATTTGGAACAAGAACAAAAATCTTCCTTCAAGAGTCTTGGAAGATATTTAGGTATATAACTAACAAAGATACACATAACAACGGCAACAAAATTAGTAAGAATCAAATTACATTTAAGTAAAGAATCAAAAGTGAAATCTTCTATAAATCAGTAAAAGAGTAAACGTATATTGCAAATATGTAGGTTTAAACCATATAAAGAAATTTTGAGATTCATGTAGAGAAGTGCATGTAAAAGTAAGAACGATTCTCATAAAAAATTTAAAAATTGGTTGTGAATAAAATCAGGCAAAGGACGTATCAATCAACTTCTTCAGAAAGATCCAAACAGAATCTCAAAAGAATGCCATAAAGTATGATGTAACAAAACGAGTTCGAAGCTTATCGAAGAATTATGTTTTCCATGTATAGAAACGCAAAATTAGAAGCCGTGATATCAAGAATCTACAAGATAGCTAATGAATATGGTTAGAGTAGAATACACATAAAATGTAAAATATGAAACTAAAGATTCAAATCATATCTTAAGAAAGAATCTAATTCATGAAATTTTGATAGAAAGAATAAAAGAAAAGATAATATATTGATCGAAACAAGTTCCAACTGAAATAGAATACAAAGTCCATAAATAAAGACAGCTCAGGTCAATGACAATATTATTAAAAATTTTGAGATCACTCTTTATCTGAAACAAATTCAAGCTTGAATCAAAGGGTATAAAATTCATAAAGAGAAATAAGTGGTGCGTTACAAACAGACAAATCTAAATAAGGAAGCTTTTCAAAACTTCATTTAAAATAGCCCATGCCAACTTTAAAATAACTTTGTCAAATAAAAATCAACAGAAAAGAGGCAAAAATCTTTCTTTTGAAGAATACTTAAATACATAATCAAATAAAGATATTCGTAAAAACTGTAATAAAGTTATTAGAGAATCAAAATGTATTTAAAGTAAATATATTTCCATAAATCAGTGAATGAACAAGCGAGGTATTGGAAACAATTAGTTTTAAACTGTATAAGAAATTTCAAGTTTATATAGAGAAGTATATATATCAAATCAAAAGCGGTTTTGTTAAGATTTGAAGAATGGCTGTAATTATCGTCAAATACGAGGAAAACTAAATCACAATTTGTTTACAAGGGGCTCAGAATAAGAACTTAAAAAGGTGTACTGCATCAAAACAGATTCAAATGTATATCAAAGAGTATATGATTCAAGAGGAAGTGCCTAAATAAAGAAGGTAAATACGCCAAGGGTTTTAAACAGGCATATACAGTCAGGATCAAACAAGAGCGTACGTGAACAAGAGAGTAGGATTGAAAGATAATCTGATCACTTTCCAAGAAAAGTATCGCAGATAAGAACCTTAGAGCATACAAAGCAGGAATAAGATACGTGATATTCACAGAGTTCAAGACACCTAATCGAGTAACCTCAAGAATTAACTCCTAACGTTTCCAAAACCCGCGATTCGCATTTTCTATAACTCGCATAATGTCTATGATATCCCATTGGTGCTTCCATATACATAATTTACTAGTGTTAAGCCGGCCAAACTTAATACCAGAAATTATGCAATGCAAGACTAATGGCATTAATCAATAGACCGTCATGTGCTTAAAGCTCTAATTCTCGTTATTTAAACAAGACCTACTACATGACAGACTCTCAGAGTATGCAATTGAAGTATAATCAGTCCATTCCCAAGGCTCTACAGGAAAGACCGCTCTGATATCATAATGTAACACCCTCACTATCAGAAGTCATGCTTCCGGCTACGCTACTCTGATAGCAAGAAGTATTACGACTACTTTACATACTAAATATTAAAATAGGAGCCTGTGACTCGACACTGTATCGCTGATTTCTTTGAAAACTGGAAATAAATACTTTGTCTTAAGAAAAATACAAGCAGGCATAGATTCATATACAAGACTCCTTACATAATAACTCATAATATATACATATAAAACATACAACTCCTATCCCTCTTACAAACTTGTAATAACAAAGACGAAGGAAGAAAATAATCTAATTAATACAACAACATATATAAATCAAACGCAGTATAACTTTCCATAATGCTTCCTCATCTGGTTCCTGAAAAGGTAAAGCTGTAGGGGGGGTGAGAACCTAACCACATGGTCTCACCACGGAGTTTTAAAGTTGTCATAAGAAGATATTTAACGAGAAAATTGTTTTTCAAGCTCAGTGATTATCAATGCCTTATGAATTCTTTAAAAACCAGTAAGTAATCGATCAAAACCTTTTCAAAGAAATAATGTTTAATCTTTCCGAAATCCGAAACCTTTCCTTTCTTATAAGAAAATCTCAATCAGAAACCAACCACACAATTAAACAACACAATCATTAATTCAGCACCAAAGTTCATTCTCAAATGTAACACGCCAGGACAAACACAGGCAAGACAGATAAGGAAAGCACAAGTAGGTAGCAGTTACAGCACATAGTTCAAGTAGCAGTTAAGAACAGTTTAGCAATTAGGCAAACCAAAACAAGTTCAAACCCAAGCAAAGCATACAAATGCATATGATGCATGCCTGTCCTATGGCTGATGAGGCTCATCTGTCGGTTATCCAGCCAACCCGACAAGTCTGACGAGGCAGTGGTGGCTTCTCCTCTGCATGCGTCTCTGCTCCGACGACGCCAAGGCGACCCGACGGCGTGGCCTAGCCGCTCCGGCGCCCTTCCACCGGCGCTCTCTCACCCTCGAATCTCCCTCTCTTCCTCCCCCTTTCCTTCTTTCTCAGATCTCCCTTTCCTTTTTTTTTTCTTCTTTCCTTCCTTCCTATTCCTGTTTTCCTATTTTTTTTCTTTCTCTGCTTTTGTTTCCCTTGCAATTAGGTTTAGGTTTGGGAAAGGGGTAGGTGACGGTGGGATAGAGAGTTAGGATTAGGGTAGTTTAGGCAATTTTAATAAAATTAGGAGTATAGAGTATTAATTAAAAATCTAATTTAAATATAGAAAATTATTTAATAATTATAATATTAAATAAAATTTCTAATTTAATTGTCAAAATTTGATTTAATTATTTTTAATAAAATAATTTCTAAAAATAAAGTCTAAACAAATTAAACAAATTGAAATTAACTCATGATAATATTTTTTTGAAAATTATGGGTTTTACACAAATGACATAGTCTCCCCATACTCAATTAAGAGGTTGCGGGTTCGAGTCTCATATCTTTGGTAAAAAAAATACATATTATAAAAAATTAAAATAGTAAACAGTGCACAAAAATTAGAATAATTATTTTAATATTTTCGATAATTTTTTTATTTAAAAAAAATTATGAAAAAAACTAATAATAACTAGCAACAAACCTAAATGTACGTTGAGTAAACGCAGAAGTTATAATTTTATGCTTCTAGTGAACAAGCTTTTGGATGCAAAATCACGTTGAGAGAAAAAAAAGGCCAAATATCAAAGAACAGCGTTCAAAATACTTAAACGCACTTTTATCCTTTTCAACGTGTTTCACAAACCTAATCATTGACTTCCAGCCTATGTCGATTCCGCACCAAAAGATTTCGGCTGTGTTTCGTTTAGCGTTAGAAAGAAGAGAAGCACGTTTGAGTGCATTCCTCTTTTTGTTTGGGTACCTTTTTTTCTCTAAACACCAAGGTAATTTTATGTTTTTAACGTGCATTTAGAAAATCACGTTAGCGTTGAATTTACTTTTTTCTTAACAATTCTACCTTTTATTTTTTGTTTGTAGTCTTTTTAGTATTCAAATATTTTAAATATATAATTATATTTTTTATTAAATTTTTACTTTTGATTTTGTATAAAAAAATTTATTTTTGTTTGACTGTTAAAATTTCTAA
>NC_029788.2:115086756-115088589 GCF_000816755.2 Arachis ipaensis | reverse complement strand
AGTAAATATTAATTTTATTATAAAATTAATTAATAAGATCTATTTAAATATATAAATTAAAATAATAGAATAATATAAAAAATTTATTTAAGTTGATGTCTATTTTAGTAATTTTTTATCTAAAAATAATTTTGAGTAGTATAATTTAAATAATATTTACTTTTTTATAATCCATTTTGATATAAAAATTATCAAACATAAATCACTTTAACACAAACTTACTTTTCATCAAAATCAAGTTTACAAAATTAATTTTATAAAAACTCTTTCGCATATGCACATGCTTATGGCTTTAGTTTAGTATAGTGTTACAACTATAATATTCAGGGGAAAAAAACATTTTTTTTTTGAAAAAAATTCAAAAGTGATAGATTGAACTTCTGGCCAAAGGGAAAGCAAAAACTGAAGAAAGATAGTGACTATTAGTTTTATCTTTGTTCGGACAAAAGAGCAAAGTGAAAAAATGTTAAGTACAGTGCATGCTTCTTTCTTGGATGAATACTATTATGATTGATATTGTTGATGTATGTCATTTAATTGTGTCCAATCTTGGTTTATTTATTTTTCAAATGTCAAGTAACAGGCTTAGCTAGTCTTAGCTAAACCACCTTCCAAAAAAAAAAAAAAAACCAAAAAATTAACCAAACTAAACCCAAAAATCAATGTTATTGATAAAGTCAACTATTATTTTATATTTGTTAATTCACTTATCAATAAATAAAATTTAAAAGCACCTATAAACCAAATCTTCAAGCAAATCTAGTAAAAATTACTAAAATCGACTAATGAGTAATAAGTACTTAAAAATTTTTATTGAAATGATGAAATTTTTTAAAATACTATTTCGTCTTAGTGTCTTACAAATATAATGTTGTTACTTGCTACAAATATTCTAGTATTTTTAAGAAACAAGTTCGTATAATTTTATTTGTGTAGATTTTTTTTTTCAGTTAAGTATCTAATGATATTAGTTAAAAATAAAATAGAAAAAGTTACCATTAAAGATTTCAGTGTCTGTAATACTACTTGGTATATTAGAATTTTCGAAAGTTCTGTTTTCAATTTACTTTTTTTAAATAAAAAATTTGGCAAAAAATTTTGGTTTTTACCTCTTTAACCCCCAACAAAATCCAAAAAATAAAATTTAGCGACAACCGACGGAGTGGTAGGTTATTTTGTGTGGGAACATTGAGCAGCAACATAATGTAACCAAGAAAAAGCGGAAAAAGACAGCACAGAAAAATGGATTAAATTGTTGTAAAGAATTTAGGAAAGCGAAGTTGTTATGATTAGTGTGTAGTGAGTCATTGCGTGATGCATTGTTAAACTACTGCTATTGAATCTTGTGGATATCCATTATTAAATGCAAGTGTAGCAGTTAAGAAAAATTATGTCATGTTATATCACTCTTCAATTCTTCATCATAATCATAATTATATGAGAGAGGTTTAGTTCATTGTTAAGAAAACGCGTGTTACTCTCTTTGATATTAACATGCACAAGTGTATGTTTTTTATTCTTATTTTTATAATATAACCTATTTATGAAGTACGTGTATAAATAATATTTTCCTTTTTTAGAAAGCTTAAATTAGGAAAGTTATATTTTGTTTATATAACTTCATTTTCACTTTCCTTTTCTTTGCTTGCCTTCTCATCTACCGATAATCATATGTCATAATTGTGTATTATAGTTATCAATTATGTTATTTCTACACTAAAATTAGTCACTAAATTTAATCATCAGTATAAAATATATATTAAAATATAAATATATATTAAAAATAAATTAAACTATATATATATATTTATATACAAATATATTAGTAGTTAT
>NC_029788.2:115073065-115086751 GCF_000816755.2 Arachis ipaensis | reverse complement strand
TTAATCGAGTAAAATCTCATTCTAATCCTTAATTATTTTTGTAAGTGACTACTCACTCTTAACAAACCAAAATACCATGCTAACCCTTTAATGGTAAAAACTAAAAAGAACTACAAAAACAGAAAAAAAAAATAGTAAGACAAATGAAAATGTAGGAAGATAAAACATGAGTATGTTTTACTTCTTGTTCGTTACCTGAAGATTTCAGGTACTCTGCGGTTCGGGTGATAGTGATAGGGAGAGTGGGCGAGACTCTGGGTTGACCTGGAGTTGGTGTAGCGATATGAGCAGTGAGTTAGAGGCGCCGCAGGAGTTATGACGAGGGGTGGCCACCTACAAAGACACTCCGACGATCAAATCAGTGTCCGTATGAGGTGATAACCAAAATGGGAAAGATGTCACGTATCTTGGGAGGAGAGCTGACCTCTCCTCTTATATACTGTGCCTGAGCGGGCCCATAAATGACCTAGCCCACTGACCAAGAAGCTTCCGTGAGCTGTCCTAGTCCACGTGGGAGAAGTAGGTCATTCCGGACTTTGGGTCGGCGATTCAGGTGCTGCCCCGAGGATGCCGACCCGATCGGTTTGCTGGGCGTGGTGACTTGAGCCGTGTAGTGGCAAGTCGCGCGTACTTCGGGTTGGGCGCAGGGGACCAACCCATCGGGTTTCCCTATCATGATGGTTCGGGCTCGGGTCGGGGTGGTGTTCCCGACCCGCCGGGTAATTGGGCTGGACCGGGTGAGTCCGTAACAGTGCCCCCAACGCGCCAGTCTCGAGGTTTGAAGCTCGTGGCTGGGCGCGTTTGTCTTTCTCAACGAGTCGGGATGTACTCCTCTTCTCGGGAGCTCGCTGACGTCGTTCGTGTTTCTCACGCGTGGCCATCTCGTCTCTCCCTTGACGCTGTCTCCTTGGCTTCCGCGCTAGGCATTAAATGCCCATCATTTCATGATTTGAAATTTGCACGAAATGACGGATTTGCCCCTGCCTTTTGGCGCTTCTCCTCGACGGTTACGCTCTTTGGCCCCCCTTTTTTTACTTTCGCAATCCCTTCATTTCTCCACTTTTCTATTTCCTCTCCTTCTTCGAACTGCTGCTGCTTCCATTCTTCTTTTCTGCTTTGCTGCTTGTTCGCTCTTCTTCTTGCTTTGCTTGCTGCTTCATCCTTCGACTTACTTCTTCATCTCTCCCGGTACGTTGATTTTATAGTTTTCTTGTTTGTTTTTTTCTTTTTGGTATTTGTATGCTTTTCTTTGTGCGTTTTCCCTATGCATGCCTGGGTTTCTGCTTGTTTTTGCTGCTTCTTCTTTTTAGAGGTGGCGCTACTGGATTTTTTCTTAGATTTTGCTTGAGTTCTGGGTTAGCGTTGGGTTAGCGTAGGGGTTCCTAGGGGGTGATTAGGGGGGTTGCAGTTGTTTTTGCTGTTTTTACGGTTACCGACCTCTCGTGCTGACTAAGTGGTGCCCCCGTTGTAGGTATGGCTGAACGCCCCGTGCTCCCGAACTTGGCTCAGCGGCCACTGTCCGATTTTGTCGACCATTATGCCTGGGTTACTTCCGAGGTGAAGGATACCCCTTCTAAGGTCACCGGGAGAGTCTCCAAGATCTTCGCCAGGCCGGGCTCTTGTGCGGAGGAGGACCCGAGGAGGCGTTGTATCAGGTTTATGTTCCTACTGATCGGGAACGTGTCTGTCAAAAGAACCTGGCCTCTCCACGAGTTGTTGACTGGTTGTGGGTTTATAAACCTATGTTCACAACCTTGGGAGTTCGTCTTCCTTTCTCTCCTTTCGTCATGGGCTTGCTAAACCAGTGCGATGTTGCTTCGTCACAACTGCACCCGAACAGTTGGGCTGCCATTCGATGCTTCGAGATGGTTTGCGAGTATCTGGAGATCACGATCTTCGTGAACGTCTTCCTTTATCTTTTCCTTCTTACGAACCCTTCCCGAGAGGGGAAGACGAAGAAAGGATACATGTCCTTCAGGGCTCAGCAAGGTCGCCGGATCTTTGGCCTTTTTGAGGACTCTTTTCACGGTTTTAAATCTACTTTTTTCAAGGTTAGGCTAGTAGAGGGCCATCAACCCTTCTGGCTTACTGCTGAGGGGGAAAGGCAGATCCCGACTTATTGGAGCTTTGGGACGGGATCTGACTACCTAATAAAAATATCCTATAATTGGTCATGTCTATTGCTCATGTCTTTGCTTTTTGCTTGCAGTTTTCATGGATGGCGGAAAAACTACCCTAGCTGAGTTGATGAACCTCATTCAAGAGAGTGAAGGGGGTGATGAGGACTCCTTGGCAACTCCTTCGGCTAGCCATAGCCAGGAGGATGCCGGGGAAGGTGGTGGTCGGGTTGACGGGGCCGATCAAGGTCAGGTGGGGACGGCTGAAGTCCCTCCTGAGAATGCCCCGGAGAACCCCAGTGTGGAGGAGGAGGTTCCTTTTGGGGAGGATGATCTGTAGGTTGTTGGCAACCCGAAGAAGAAGAAGCAGGATTCTGGGAAGGCCCTTTCTGTTATGGAGAAGAACTTCGATGCTGGGGGTTTCATTGAGTCCCAATTGCTTCCTGGTACTGAAGAGTTCTTCCGGGAAGCCGACCTTGCGGGACAGGCGAGGTAGATTTATCGCAGTCTTCTCCGGGCTGCCGCTATTGCCAAGAAGGTGGAACCTGTCTTGGGAAATATCCATGTCATGGAAGGAAAATTCGGAACTCCCAGAAGGATCTGACGGATTCGAGGTCTCGGGAGGAGTCTCTGAAGAAAAAGTTAACTGAACAAGAGGAGAAGGCTGAGGAGGATGCCAAAGAGATCAACAGGCTGATGGAGCGTGACCTTGCCTTGATGAAGGATTTGAACGCTTCCCGTGCTGAGACTGCCACTGCTGAGAAGAAGGTCAAGGACTTGGAGGAGAAGCTAAAGTTGGCGGAGAGCTCGGCAACGACTTCTCGTCAGGAGATAGCCACCCTGAAGAAGAAAAACAAGGAGATTGCAAAGGGGGCCCGGGAGGCCGTGAAGCTGACTGAGGAGGGGGATTAAGCTTCAGGTGGCTGTGCTGGCTCCCGACCTCGATCTTTCTTGGGTTAGGGCTCTCAAGACGGTTGAGAATGGGAAGATCGTTGATATCCTCAAGCCTTGAGTTGGATACCTCTGTTCAACTTTTGTACTTCTTGCCTCGCTTCTTGTAATTCCTTGCTTTTACTCTTGGGCCTGTTTAAGGCGCCTTTTGATTGTAATGAATACTTTGGCACTTTATTTTGATTAAGCTGTTTGTGTTATTGTTTGCTTACTCGGGCCGTCGTGACTTTGCTTTCTTTATTGTTTTGCTTATCCGTCGTGGCCTTGCTTTCTTTATTGTTTGGTTTACCGTTTTATGGTATTTTCCGTTTATGTCGCTTGTTGTTTTTTACGTTGCTCGTTTTAGCTTTGGGTCCCTTCGGTTTCTGGGGTGATCAGTCCTGGGTTTCCGTTAGGTCGACCGCTCGTCATTTTTGTCGTTTTGTCGTGCTGGCGTATATCTTGCAAAAGGCAAAGTTATTGTATATGCATATGTAGAACTTAAAACAAACGGGTGATGTAATACATAATTAGAAGTAAAAGAAAATGGTAGGAATATTAAAGTGGAGGTGGGGTCGTCAAACCGTGAGGTCGCTTTTTCCTATGAGTAAAATCTTTTCAGGTTTACCATGTTCCATGTCCTCGGCACCTCGCTTCCATCCAACCTTTCTAGCTTGTATGCGCCCTTGCCGAGGACTTCCCTTACCCTGTAAGGTCCTTCTTAATTTGCGGCCAACTTGCCTTCTCCCGGGGTTGGTGGTCCTATGTCGTTGCGTCGTAAGACCAGGTCGCCTTCCCCTAGGCTTCTCTTTAGTACCTTGTCGTTGTACCTTAGGGCTATCCTTTGCTTGATTGCTGTTTCTGTCAGGTGTGCCATCTGTCTCGTTTCATCAACCAGATCTTTTTCGACTGCCTCGCTTCCTCCCCCGAGAAGTAATCTTGGACTCGGCTCCCCTATCTCGACTGGGATGACTGCGTCGACCCCGTATGTGAGTCGGAAGGGGGTTTCGCCGGTGGATGATTGGGGGGAAGTTCTGTAAGACCATAAGACCGAGGCCAGTTCGTCTGCCCATGAGCCCTTCTTTCCTTCAAGTCGTTTCTTTAGCCCTTTTAAGATGACTTTGTTGGTTGCTTCTACCTGGCCGTTGCTTTGGGGGTGCTCGACTGAGGAGAACCTTTGCTTGATTCCTAGTCCTTGAGGAATTCCTTGAACTTCTTGTCGGTGAACTGTGTCCCATTATCCGATATGACGGTTTCTGGGATTCCAAATCTGGTGACTACTTGCCTCCATATAAATTTTTGACAATTTGCTGAAGATATGCTAGAAAGTGGTTCGGCTTCCACCCATTTGGTGTAGTAGTCTATGGCTACTATCAAGTATTTTACTTGTCCTGGCTCAGGTGGGAATGGCCCTAAGAGGTCGACTCTCCATTGGGCGAAAGGTCGGGGTGCCATCATCAAGCTGAGTTCTTCAGGTGGAGCTTTGTGGAAGTTGGCATTTTCTTGGCATTTTTTGCATTTCCTGACGAACTCCTGGGCGTCCGACATCATTGTGGGCCAGTTATACCCTGCTCGGATGATCTTTCTTACGACCTTCCTCCGATATGGTGACCACAACACCCCTCACGGACTTTGCTTAGGACGTAGTCCATTTGGTCGGGGGCGTAGGCATTTGAGTAAGGGTTGGTGGAGCTCTCGTTTGTACAGCTGTCCTTGTATGATCGCATACTTGGAGGCTTCCCTTCTGGTGGCTTGTGCTGCTTTCTCATTCTTGGGAGCTTCGCCAAGCTCTAAGTATCGGAGGATAGGGTCTATCCAAGAGGGGGGGGGGTTTGGCGTTTGGGTTGCGCACAAGATGATTGCTGGTTCAGTTGCTAGTCCTTGGATTAGGGACCTGTTTCTCGTCCCGGGCTTGGTACTTGCTAGCTTGGAGAGGAGGTCGACTCGGGCGTTTCTCTCTCTAGGAACATGCTGGATTATGACTTCCTCGAAACTTTTGCATAGTTCTTTTACCTTTTCTAGGTATTTTTGTAGTAGTGTGTCCCTGGCTTGCTAGGTGCCGTTTATCTGGGATGTGACGATCTGGGAGTTACTATTAACTTCTATCCTTGACGCTCCGACCTCTTTAGCCAGGATTAACCCTCCTATCAACGCTTCGTACTTTGTCTGGTTGTTGGAGATTGGAAAATCGAACTTAATCGACTGCTCGTAAGCTACTCTTGTCGAGTTCTCGAGAATAATTCCGGACCCTCCGAATGTTTGGTTGGACGCTCCGTCAACATGGAGTTTCCACCATGTGTTCGGTATTTTCATCCGTGTGTTCGTTATTTTTCACCGTTTGTTCGGTATGTCTGGTGTCTCTTCTGTGACTTCTACTAGGAAGTCTGCCATCGTCTGAGCTTTGATTGCCTGTCTGGGCTCGTATTTCAAATCACAGCTCTATTGTCCATGCCATCATTCTTCCCGCCAGGTCGGATTTCTAGAGGAGGTTAGTAGGAACACGATCAATCTCCTACGCTTTCGTCTCGATATTTATGGATCCTGATTTTCGAGAGCTACTGCAGCAGTATGCACAAAACTCTTCCTTGTTATATTTTATTATTGTTATCTAGATTATTTTTTATTAATAATAGGCTTATTATTGTAATTATTTTTTAGTGAGAGTATATAAAAAGTACATAGTATATAAGATGTAATAACTCAACAAATATTTTTCAAAAAATTTTTTTATTTTATTACCTAGATTATTTTTTATTAATAATAGGCTTATTTTTTAGAACGATCACGTATTCTTAGAAGTACTGTTTCAGCCTTCTAGACAAGGTTAGTAGGAACAGATCAAGTTAGCACGCTTCATTCTCTCGACGTTTATAGATGCTGATTTTCAGATCTAACTGCAGCGTATGTACAAAACTCTTCCTTGTTTTTTTTATTATTGTTATCTAGATTATTTTTTATTAATAATAGGCTTATTATTGTAATTATTTTTTAGTGAGAGTACATAAAGAGTACATAGTATATAAGATGTAATAACTCAACAAATATTTTTAAAGAAAATTTTTCATTCTGTTAGCTAGATTATTTTTTTATCAATAATAGACTAACCATTGTAATTATTTTTTAGTGAGAATACATAAAGAGTACATAATATATAAAGTGTAATAACTCAACAAATATTTTTAGAAGAAAATTTTCATTCTCTTCAACAAAAAAAATTTAGGTAACCATTATTATTCTGATTTATTTTTTGAGTAAACAGTCAAATTAATCTCTAAAAAATTATAAGTTCCCAATAAAGTTTTATTAATTTTTAGATAATAAAAATTTATTATGATCAAAATATATAATTTAAAATGGTAAATTTTATCCAATTTTTTTTATTTTAAAGAGTACCTTACCCTTTCAAATAAAAAAGATTAGATAGAATTTACGATTAGTGAGAATACATAAAGAGTACATAATATATAAAGTGTAATAATTCAACAAATATTTTTAGAAGAAATTTTTCATTCTCTTCAACAAAAAAAATTTAGGTAACCATTATTATTCAGATTTATTTTTTGAGTAAACAGTCAAATTAATCTCTAAAAAATTATAAGTTCCCAATAAAGTTTTATTAATTCATGGAAAATTATTCACATTGGATAGATTAGTTGTTCTATTGGTTTTGGTGGTCAAATAAATTTTAATAAATTATTACAAGACAATTTAGTGTCAAAAATATTATTAGTATAAAATAAATTAGTTATTTTTAAACTAATAATGGATCATTTTCACATAAATATTGTTAAGAAATTTTTAGATAATAAAAATTTATTATGATCAAAATATATAATTTAAAATGGTAAATTTTATCCAATTTTTTTTATTTTAAAGAGTACCTTACCCTTTCAAATAAAAAAGATTAGATAGAATTTACGATTAAAATTGATTGAAAATCAATTTGAATATTTTTTTTTAATGTTGTCCATCAATTTAAATTACTAATATAAAAAAATATATATGCACACCAGAATGAGAAAGTATAAGGAGCCAATGAAAATTGTGTACAATGTGTACAATGGAGGTTTAGAAAGTATTAGAGATATAATCATTAGTGTTACATTTTTCTATTAGGTTAAGTTTTTGGGATGAGTACTTTCATGACATGGTATTAGATCTATAGATCCGAAAAGTCAAGAGTTCAATCCTTGGTGAACCCATGAAATGGATGATGTTCATTTTATTCATATACAAAAACAGAAAAAAAATATAGTAAGACAAATCAAAATGCAGGAAGACAAAATATGAGTATGTTTTACTTCTCAATGCAAGAAATAACAGAAAAACACAACATATAGGCTCTTAATTTCTCTGTTTTTGTATGGCCACAAACTCAAATTAATGTCTAAAAATGTGAAGGCAAGAAAAAATAGAATAGAAGAAGAAAATTCATATATCTAAAATGTTTTAAAAGAACTTTGATCATGAAAAACATAATTTTTTACTTCTCTCATTTTTTTTCTTTTTGTTTTTAAAATATCTTACTTCTTAATCTTTTAATCTTCAAATACAAAACTAAAACTCTCATAGTCTTTGAATATGAGAGATAGGAGACTATGTATCGTAAACAATTTGTTCAGTGACATATATAATTTGCATTATAATTAGCATTGTATGTGCTATTATCATTTGACGAAAAAATTTAACAGAGAAATAGATAAGGATCGATATGATATTTTACTTTTATTAGGAGACGAGTTGTCACTTATAAATATGATTAGAATACGTATGTGAGGTTTTATTATTTTTTGTGTGTATGTAGTATTTTTTAAAAAAAATCCTTACTCTATTTAATGGAACTCATACTATTACAAGCAGTTAAATATATATTATTTTCATTTAAAAATTAAAAAACGCTCTTCGCAATATGAGTTGGGTATTATTTTAACTCCATCCAAGCTTTAGTTTTTTGTAAATAAAAGATTATAGATGCAAATGAGAAATGAAAGTGATAGAAAGAAACAGCTAGAGAGAAAGCGATGGAAAACGATAATATAATGCAACTTGCTAATAGAAAATTCCACAGAAAAATATATAATAAAATAAAATAAAATAAAATAAAAATTAGTAAAATAAAAAAAAGGGTAAAGCAATACTCACAGAGATTCTCATTTGAGTAGTAAATTGAATTCTAAAGAATAGAATAATTAATGAATTATTATTATGCCATAAACCCTCACATATTTTGATTCAGATCTCATCTAACTCACACTTTCTATCACTTTCTCTCTCTAGATGCCACTTTCTCTCTCTTCCCAGCTTCTCCCATTCTTCTTCTTCTTCTTCGTCTGATCCTTACAAGCAAGCAACAATGGCGTCCACCAACAGCGGGAACAAGGGATCACGTTTCCCACTTCTCGCGTTCCTTCTCATCTGCCTCCTCGCTCCTCTCCTCTTCTTCTTCTTCTCGAGAGGCCTTCACAATGCTCCCGGTTCGTCAATCTCTCAAACCCCGCATTCCTAAATTCTCATTCTTTTGAAGTTATTGCGTGTGTTGTTTCTCGAATTTATTGCTTTCTATGGCCTTTGAAATTTAGATGCTATTATATTTGGTGTTTTGAGGATTGCAAGATCTGTGCTTCCCCATGGCAGTGGCATAAGGGAGAAAATAGTGCACTTTATTAGTTGTGATAATATGATGTGTGTCACTGATCTATCACTTGTTCTGTTGTTTACTGCATCATTTTGGATTTTATATATATATCCTTTTTGTAGTTTTTAGATTTCATCTGTTTTTCTCTGATTTGGTTGTTTTAGCATTCTTTACATAAGAGATTTGGAACAATGGTGATGTTGCACTTGTCTTCTGTTCTATGGATATAAGCTTATTATTATATATCATGTTCAAGGGTAAATAAAATTGATTTCTGGAGAGAACATGCTGGTTATTACTACTGAGATTTGATGATGAAGGATTCAGTGTACTTAGTAGGTTTTAAGGGCCTTAAGGCTTTAGCATGAGTGCGAACAACGATTCCCTCTGTCATTTTGTGGTCATTAGAAAGTAATTAGAAGTTTGGAAAGATATGACAAATATACTATTTTTTAAAATACTTTTATTAAATGCCCCTTTCGCCCGGGCTTGTCATAGGAGGTTTTAACAGATAAGAGTCTGTCCCTGTATTTTTCTATTCTGTATTGTATTTGTATTGATTTAAATGATTTTGTTGAGAAAGAAGAGCAGTATTTTAGTGAGACTTGGGTACTCTTTATACTGTTGTGATTTTTTTTATGGTAATATATAACGGGTAAAATATAATTAAGAGTTTAAGTATCTTTTCCCTCTATAAAGTTATAGGACTTGAAGATGGTAGACTCTGCAAGTCCTCATCTTTGTTGAATCTTTTATGTTGTGATAATTGAATGCAGTAGAATTTTTTCGATGGGAGGAGAAAACAATTGAAGGAGAATGGAAACCCGGCTAAAATCTGTTAAATATCTAAGGAAAGAGGGAAACCACACCTTAAAAGCTAGCTATTAAGGGGAAGAATCACTTTCCTTAAATACAACATCAAGTATCCTATACAACTCGATGTGAGACTTTGGGCACCCCATAATACCCAAGCCCCTAACAAAATCTCTAAGACTTTCTCTCGTCTTAAGTTTCAACATGAGTATGAGCTTAACTGGTCTAATTCACAGTCTATATATATATATATAATTATTTCATCCATATTTTGCAGATCAAGATGTTATGTCAACCGTTCCTAGTAAACAGGTAACCTCTTTTTAACTATTTTTAGGTTTATTTGTCACATAACTAAAACACATATGCCTTCTGGATGCTTCAAATTCAATTCATCTGACTTAAAAGATGCCGGCCATTGCAGGTTGCCAAATGGACAGAATGGCAGACACTGCAGGACCTTAAATTGTATTTTTCAAAAGAGGCAAGCACCAACTGCTAGATATTTTACTTTGTTTCCATATCTCACATTTCACTTTTTCCATGGAAGAGGTTACTTCTTGACTTTCTAATAAATATTATATTTTAGGCTCTTGATGTTATTGTATCGAGCACAGATGATTTGGGTCCTTTGAGTCTTGAGAATTTCAAAAAAAGTAATTTGTTACCTTCATGGAGAATCACTGGGTTAAAGACTTCAAATGCTACCTATGAGGTTAGGAACTTAGATGAAACATTCATTTTCGGTGTTGAAGATAATAACGCAGTTCTTATTTTCTTATTAATCTTTTCTCTTTCCTATTAAAGCTAAACCAACCAACAACACATGGTGTACAGGAAAAACAAGAGGCGAAGGAAGGCAGATCTTCAGGTTGTATCATATCATATTAGATAATATGCTTATATTGTATTTTAATATACTTTCTCATTCAACTTTTTTCATTGGTGTAGTTGGTCTTGATCAATGGACTCTTAGTCCTGTGCACTTATCCAGAAGGGTGAGTGTCATTCTTGAATTGTTTTATTTACTCTGTTAAATTTATAGTCCAACAATTTCACTATATAATTAATACTTTCATATAAAGTTATTCATGGCTAAATATAATAACATCAAACTTATTTTTCTCAAGTGGTGCTTCCCAAATTAAATTTGACCTGGAAAATTTACACCAATTGCCAAAATATTTCTACAGGTCGGGCTTAAAAATATATATTTTTTTAAACCTGTGGAGTGATACCTTATTTTGTACACAACAAAAAATGACAGAAATAAGCTTGTTTCATGTTCTTTGTATATGTTTTCTGCAGCACTTAATAGAGAAAAGGAAGGAAAAACGTGCTGCTAAGTTGGTGAAACTGGAGGATGAAGTAATTGTAAAACTTGAAGATTCAGCTATTGAACGCTCAAAGACAGTAGATTCAGCAGTTTTAGGTAAATACAACATGTGGAGGAAAGAAAATGACAATGAAAATGCCGATTCTACTATTCGGTTGATCCGAGACCAAATTGTTATGGCTAGAGTGTATTTGAGCCTTGCAAAGATGAAGAACAAGGTTGACCTGTACCAAGAGCTGCAAAATCGGATTGGAGAGAGTCAGCATGATTTAGGTGAGGCAACTACTGATGCTGATCTACCTAAAAGGTAAGGAGCTACATGTAATTTTTCTCCATGCAGTATCCCTATCTGTATATGTATTCCTTATCCCCGTTTGTTGGCTTAACTAATCCAATGTTTGATTTTTGCTAGTGCACATGAAAAAATCAAAGCTATGGGTCAAGTCCTGTCTAAAGCAAAAGATCAATTGTATGACTGCAAGTTGGTCACTGGGAAATTGAGGGCAATGCTACAAACAGCTGATGAGCAAGTTAGGGGCCTGAAAAAGCAAAGTACATTCCTCAGTCAGTTGGCTGCCAAGACCATACCTGATGGAATCCACTGCTTATCGATGCGCCTTACCATTGATTATTACCTCCTTTCTCCTGAAAAGAGAAAGTTTCCTAAGAGTGAGAATTTGGAGAATCCTAATCTTTATCATTATGCCCTTTTCTCGGACAATGTCTTGGCTGCATCAGTGGTTGTCAACTCAGCTATTATGAATGCAAAGGTGACTGAGTGTCTTTTGCCATTCCATTGATGTGCGCATCTTCCATGTCCTATCTTTTAATAGATGATGAACAATTTGTATATACTATGCATATTAGTGTATAATAAGTAAAAGTATTATATCTATGATTTGATAAATTTTATTCTTAAACCTTGGGTTGTCTCACTTTGTTTTCTTTAACGTTGCAGGATCCTTCAAAGCATGTTTTTCATCTCGTTACTGATAAGCTAAATTTCGGAGCCATGAACATGTGGTTTTTGTTGAACCCTCCTGGAAAAGCTACTATCCATGTTGAAAATGTTGATGAATTTAAGTGGTTGAATTCATCTTACTGCCCTGTCTTGAGGCAGCTCGAATCTGCAACAATGAAAGAGTATTATTTCAAGGCAGGCCATCCAACATCCGGTGGTTCCTCTAATCTGAAGTACAGAAACCCGAAATATCTCTCAATGCTCAACCATCTTAGGTTCTATCTTCCGCAAGTTTATCCAAAATTGGATAAGATTCTTTTTCTTGATGATGACATTATTGTCCAGAAGGATTTGACAGGATTATGGGCCGTGAATCTTCATGGAAAAGTAAATGGTGCCGTTGAAACATGTGGGGAGAGTTTTCACCGTTTCGACAAGTATCTTAACTTTTCAAATCCTCATATTGCGAAAAATTTTGATCCCAATGCCTGTGGTTGGGCTTATGGAATGAACATGTTTGATTTAAAGGAGTGGAAAAAGAAGGATATTACCGGCATATATCACAAGTGGCAGAATATGGTGAGAACTGTAACACAAACATTGGTTTATATCGTGTCTCAAATATATGACTCCTTTTCTTGAATAAGCGTCCTTTAAAGTTTTAGTAATCACATACTAAGAAATTAAGAATACACAACTATAAAAAAGAATTATATTGTTTGGATAGAGTTGACCTACTTAGTAAATTGTATAAAACTTATTTCAAGTTATTTTTGGCTTAATTGACGCTTAGGTAGTAGCAATTTAGCACAAATGATCTTTCACTAACCCTTTTCTTTTCCTGTTTGATTCCAGAATGAAGATAGGGTGTTATGGAAGCTGGGGACATTACCTCCAGGTCTAATGACATTCTATGGATTGACGCATCCACTAAACAAATCATGGCACGTACTTGGTTTAGGTTACAATCCAAGTGTAGATAAATCTGAGATCGACAATGCTGCAGTTATTCACTACAATGGTAATATGAAGCCATGGCTAGAGATAGCCATGACAAAATACCGGTCGTATTGGACCAAATATGTCAAGTATGATCATCCCTATCTTAGAAACTGTAAGCTAACTGAATGATCCTGATAACTAAGTATAGGGAGCACCCTTTTTCCCCCCCTCATCCCTTTACACTTTCTAGCTTTGGCAATTTCAATTTGAAGTGCCTTACTAGAATGATCAAAATTTGTCTTGGAAGGGATATGGTCATTGCTTGTGTTGTATTTACCCCTATATCTCTTTCCCACTTCATTGATATTTGTTCTTCTTTTTTGGCCTTAACATTCATTTAATTTGTTCACACTACCCTCACTAGTTTCAAATGCAAGGTACATAAAACAGTATACCTTGTTTACCAGAAATTAGAGAAAAAAAGCTCTTCATTGTACAATACTTCCGATGCTAAAGACTGGACCACAAATTGAATAACAATTTTTGTGTATTCTTTCAATAATAGCTTTCTTGTTTCTGTTCTAAGAAACTCTATCTCATGTTTCCATATATGCTGATATAGTGATATGTGATGTAACATTTTTCAAATGTTGGCCTAAACATGAATTGTGTGTGCAAGAATTTTTTATAATTATACATGTAGTATTTATTATGTTGATTTAACAATTGGAATTAGTTTTATGTAAGAGGTTGTATTTGTTAATCCTTTGATGAATATCTACAAAAACCAGCTATTTGTTTGTGATCTACTTAAGTGTTGTCACTAATGTCTCAACGATTACAGAGTGAGACTCGCATGATGTACAGAGAGATAAAATAATTATTTATATTAAAAATATATTGTAGAACATTTATTTGATGATTTATATAGAATTCTATATAATTATTTAAC
>NC_029788.2:115072217-115073040 GCF_000816755.2 Arachis ipaensis | reverse complement strand
GCAATCTAGTTTGAGGAACAATAGTTGCTTCCTTCGTTGTCTATGGTTTATAAACGGAAAGCTATAATGATCAATGACCTGCATCTATGTATAACCAAATTGATTATTCAATCATCTTTTATTTAGATAAAGAGAAATTAGAGGGAGCTCTTAAATTATATATAAAGAGAAAAATTGTACTCCATTACGAGAGAAAAAAAAAACGGAATAATTTTATGTAAAATAGGTTTAATTATTATGTTAATCTTTTATAATACTATATTAAATTTTATTTTATATAAACACAAAAATAAATATTGAGATAAAATATATTTTTTATTTTTGAAATTTGACAAAAGTTTCAAAAGTATTCTTTAAGTTTTATTTTATTTTATTTTTGTTTTAAAAATTTTCGATTTGCATCAAATATACCCTCAATAGCTAAATTTTCAAAAAATTTAAGACCAATCCAACAATAATGCATGACAACTATGTTTGATTTGTTTGAAGGTTATTCTTATGTAATTGTTATTGAATTGGTCCAAAAGTTTTTAAAAAATTAGCCGCAAAGGGTAATATTTGATGCAAATCAAAAATTTTTGAGACAAAATTAAAACAAAATAAAATTTAGAGGTATTTTTAAAATTTTTACTAAACTTTAAGGACAAAAAATATACTTTACCCATTAAATAAATTATTTCTTCTTTTAACAAAACAGTTAGTAAAATCTATTGAAAATTTTTATCTAGTATAGAAATTATAAATTGACTTAGATTAGTTTTCACTAGTTTATTTAAGCGAGATTCAAGTATCTTAAATAGAACTTAGATTCGCGAGCTAGATT
>NC_029788.2:115070908-115071908 GCF_000816755.2 Arachis ipaensis | reverse complement strand
ATTGTTAGTGTTATTTGTCTCTTTTCTATTAGAAAATATATAAAATTAAAATATACTAGTTTAATAATTCTTGACATGCCTCTTCATATGCTAAATATAATTTTGTGTTTTCATATTTTTGTTTCAGTATAGTATCTATAAACAAACACTAAGGCTGTAAAGCATAAAGCGCAATATTTGCATAGACTATCTTTTCATGGATCACATCTTAGCTAATAACAGTACCACTTATGAACTAAACAAAGTCAGAATTTGTGGGTGCAGTGGAGCACAAGCATAAGGTTGAATATAATGGCATACACACTGTAAAGAGGAAAAAAAAAAAACTAATCCCATATACAACCCCAAATGGCCGGAATATGTTTCTTAATGTTTATGGAATTAAAAGAAATAGGCAAAGAAAGGCATGCTTTTATTTTATCCCATTATTATTTTTCGCTTGGATTTTGTCCAGGTACTAGACATGAAAATCTATCTAGCACATGAATTATGTATGTGCAGGTTAGGCTTAAACTCATCATCATTAGTTACTTCAATAAGAATTATTGGATCAGTTCATGAATAATATTCATGGTATATATTACTGTGATGATGTTATAGAGAATGAAACATAATTAAATTTTGAAGAGTGAGAGATTATTCTTTTATGCTCTAATATATAAGAGCAAAATTCTTTCTTTTGCTTTGACAAGTTAATAGAGAAGAAATTTATTTCTTTATTGTTTTTGTACGATTTATTACTTGATTTGAACCTAAGAAATTAATTTTTTTTCTTTTTTTTTTCTTCAGTATATTTGCTGTTGTCTTCCTTTGTAATTTTTTATTTATTTATTTTTTTTTACTAAAAATATGGAGACTTGAACCCGCAACCTCTTAATTGAATATAGAGAGACTATGTCATTTGAGCTATTGCTTCTTGGCCTTTGTAATTTTCTACTTGCTTTTCTTGTTTTCATTAAAATAAAAGTACTTGTATTTTCTTTAGAATGAAATAATATAT
>NC_029788.2:115051257-115070877 GCF_000816755.2 Arachis ipaensis | reverse complement strand
TAGAAATACATGTTATTTGATATTTTTGTGTTCCCACTTGAGTATATTAGTACTCACGGAATTTTTGCTAAATTAAGGTTGTATTAATTAATTGGTTAGTAAGAGGAATATCCATTGGTTAATAAGAGCCTTTCCTTCTCTAACTTTGTTAGTTTAATACCCATTTTCCATAATGTCCATGCATAATTGCATATACCCTGTTGGAATGTGTTTTATTTGGTTACGTGTTATCCTGCTTCTATATTTTTATTTTCTGCTGCTGGATTATTTTGTTTTATTCTAAGTACTTTTTGCACCCTTATAGTTAGCAACCATTAGAATATTAGATGCACATATGGATAATATGAGTTTTTTTTAATAAATAAAATAAATATTTTATTTAAGAATATATATATAAGTTATTTGAAACATTTTTATCGATTTGTGCAGCATGTCTTATTTCATTTATAATATAAACGAAATAAGTATGTGCATATATAAACGAGATATATAGGACACATCAATAAATACACATATCATGTTTGTATATATGTAAATGAGATATATATGTACTTATTTCATTTACAGTGTGAACGAAATATATACATACTTATTTCGTTTACACTGTAAATAAAATATACACTAAGTTAAAACGTTGTCACTGTAAATGAGATATAGTACGACAAATTTCAATTGGCTATAAAAGGATCTACAAATTATTGATATTCTCTACAAATATCTCAATCCTTCTTTTCATCTGTTTCTTCAATAAATTTAGTAAAAATGTCTAGTGGTAGTGATTTTTTTATTGTAACATTGTATCCTAACTATCACATGCGAAACAGTGACATTAGGGTTATATTTGAGTGTGAGAATTCTATTCTATGCGCACTTAGAGAACATATTCTTTATCTGACTTAAAGAGTCTGATATTGACGCACCTCGGTGGTAATGAGAGAAAAGAGGTTAGAAGAGTTAGGTACAAGATGCTAGCACCAATAGAAAATGGTATATTTCAATTTCGTCTGCTCTGACTTTTGGTGATGAACATGTGCGCTTCATGTTTGATGTTCACGGGAGAATCATGGTTGAATAAGTGATTGAGCTCTTTGCGGAGGTTTGTGATGTTGGTTGTGGTGGTTTTGGCCGCTCGAATTTCGCCCAGGATGATCCACCTCTTGCACAACCACCCCTACACTGTGCTAGACCAGCAGTATACAAGGACGTGGACGGTGAGAAGTCCGATGAAGAGTATATTATCGATAGCAATGAAAGTAATTCCTTTGAGGATAATGACGAGGATGAGTTCGTACCAGAGACTCCGATTGGTGGATCAGTTCAATACCTTTTGCCTTCTTCGCAACCAATTCTAGAGTTATCAGCTGTACCCAACCACTATATTACATGGATTTGGATGCAATGCACGAGGTATCTCCATTTTTCAATATGGGTGTGGATGATTACAACATAGATGGTGGTGTGGAGTTTAGGGTTAGTCACAGATTCATAACGCAGGCGAACTAAATGTTTACCGACAACTAAATAAAACAAATGTGCATACCTCATGCAATTGTAACTGATCTAACGCTGTACGCCATCGGTGGATTCTCTGTTCATACTGGTCCCTACTTTGCTGGGACATATCTATCAACCTGTTCACATATGCAACAATCAAATTGTCTCACTCCAAGCAATAAAAATTTTAATTACATAAATAGAATGAATAAAAACCGTAAATGAAAATAGTTACCCCACAGCTACTCAGGTGGACACCACTAAAAAAATCCTATGGTATATCCACAAGACCCGGAGTGGAGTGCATCCAACCATGTCGGTCATATCTTGATGTGTTGCATGACTTAGGGAGTGGTAAATCCATGCAAGCATTGCGGATCCCCAAGACAGACCGCAATACCTAGCGAAGTCATCCAAAAGTGGCAACCATCTGTTATGCACTTGATTGATTGACTTGTCCATTATCAGGTAACTCTCGATCAGCAACAAGATGTAACACCTCGTGTACGAACAGAAGGTGGCTGGATCTGCATCCACTGGCATGTGCTAGACTCGGTCTCGAAGCCATGTCATATTGATACTAAACGACTCCTCCTTCTGGGCACCCTGTTGTTGAGCATGAGGAGGCCTAGCACCTAGGAGCTCCTCTACGTACTCCCATGTCGGACGCTGATACCAAGTCTGGAAGTCATGCAAGCACCCACCCGCTGGCTCTCCGAGTATGTGTAACCCTAGGTGGTACGTAACCTCCTGCAGGGTAATGGTGCACTCACCCTATGGCAGGTGGAAATTGTGGGTCTCTAAATACTATTGCTCCACGAATGCAGCGATTAGGGAGTTGTCAAACACTGAAGTCCCTGAGCTGCACCGTGTCGCCAAACCCAGTCTCCCCCAAGTAAATGACAATATCGTCTGGTGGTGCAAGAGTGTGGCTCACCCGCTTAGGTAGTAGTAGGCGAGGCCTCTGTCAAAAAATGAAACATTTTAATAACAAATCTTTTTCAATAGTAAAATTTTGAATTTCAAACTAAGTTCTCTAGCAAATTCAAAATTAAAATTAAAAATATAAAATTCGACTTAAAGAAATAAGATAACGTAATAAGGCAGTTAATGAATAAATTAAACTAAATTAATTAGTAAATTAGCATTTACTAAAAATACATTCGACACATAACAAATGCTAATAACTTGCCAACTAACTTATTTTATATTACCAAAACATAATCTATTCTACTCATGGATAACAACACCAAATCTATCAAAGTATCCTAACTATAATCACATATGTTTATTTATTTAAAAGATAAAACAACAACACTGACCTGGAAGTCAATTGCTCCTGCGTTGTATCAAGTAGCATACAGGCGGTTGACATCATCGTACCGTGTATTTGTGCGCACCATAACATCCAAGTATCTCAAGAATATCAACAAGACGTGCGACAAAGAGAAAAATGAAGGTTGATGGGTATGGATAGTGACACTACAGGCGCTGTGAAGGAGTTACTTATATAGGCGCGTCTAAACCTTATCTCGTTTACAGTGTAAACAAAATAAGTATGTGCATATCTCATTTACACCGTAACAAAATAAGCCACGTGTCAGATTACATGTACAAAGGTAATACATGTACTTGCTGACGTGTCTTATCTTATTTACGATGTAAATAAGATATACACATACTTAGACTAAACGAAATAAGACATGCTACATAATCGATAAAAATGCTCTAAATAATCAATATCCGTAAATAAAATATTTATTTTATTTATTTAAAAAATTCGAATAATATGTCATATACATATACTATTATTAAGGACAATACTGTGATGTACATGTAAAAACTAGCTAGTGCACGCATCATATATTAAAATTTAATTAATGGTTCAAATTCAATGTATAATGAAATGGTTTAATACATAATTTAAATATGTATCAAAGGCGTTATTACTTCAGCACATTATAGTTACACCTATAAGCTGCACATTGCATATTTGTATTCTTAGTCTTATTTTAGATCTCCTCAATAAAAAGTAAAACTATTATTTTATTCGGGAAATCTTTATTCTATATGATATGCTTATATGAATAGTGCCATGATGATACGTATCTATAAAAAGATAGAAGACACAATATAAACACACGAGGATTGATAGAGATAGAAATTGAACCAAAGCATACATCAATAATTCGAATGATTAAGATGCTCATATCTGTTCGTCGACTTCCCCAATGAATCATCTTGGCTTTTCTGTAAACTCCATTACACCACTTGCTTTTCTTTTTAATTTACAATTGTCATTATCCGAATTCTATTGATCAAATTTGAAAAACTGAGAATAATTTAGATAGACTCCATAGTTAGTTTATTTTTTTACTTAAATAAATATCATAAATTTAAATATTTTTTGTGTATAAAATAATTTATTGACTAAAAATAATTTTTTAAATAAAATTTAGATACGTGACAAATAAGTGAATTTAGCAAATAATTTATATAAAGGAAAAAATAATAATGCTCAAATTATGATATTTTTTGGACAAACTACAAAAATAAAATGATTAGAAGCCAAAATTATTATATTACAACTTTTTAAAATAGCACACATATTTGCAACTTTTTATATCTATGTAAACCACTACAAGATGTAGCAATTTTGAGTTGCATGTAATCCGCTGAAGTGTGTAGCGGATTACATAAGAAAGCGTGCTGACAAAAAACTGCTAGAGGGTGTAGCGGCTTAAATCACTACTACCTATAGCGGTTTATGAAAAAATATGTTGTGCTCGAAACCATTACACCCTGTACCAGATTATGTATACTTGGAACCTCTATATATAACCATGGAAGGCATTTGTGTTGAAGTAGAGTGTCATTTTCAAGATGGATAGTGAGGAGAGTTTTCTAGCTCTAGTGCATTGCTTTGAAAAAATTAAAAAAAGCAAAAGGTACGGTGTTAAGTTTACTGATAGAAAATCATTGGGTGTCTTTATCTGGTCATCAAATACATTGTCAGAGTTAAAAATCAATATATTGCAAAAGTTGGGGGTGTGTGGGACAAAGTGGGTGAAAAAGTTGTTTTACAAAATTTCTATTGCTGTTGTGTCAACTGGTGTGAAGTATGATACATTTGTGATAGGGTCTGATGAAGATATGTAGGTTTTGTTTCATTATCGGCAAAGTTTTCTGGAAGTGAGAATACATGAGCTATATGCCAAGTTAGAAAATGGTATCGACAGTTCTAGGGCATTAGCGCCAAATCCTCATTCGACTATGTTGGGGGTGCTTTGACTTCAATGCATGTGGTTTCACCTGCTTGTCTGTTGGTTGCTCCTCCATTTGTTGCAGTTGGGATGACTAGTTCATCCCGTCTGATTCCTGATTTTGAAGGTGAGGGTGGACCGGATTGAGTTGAAAATGCGATGTGAGAGGATGATTCGAATGAATAGCCCGTTGACATTGTTGGGGACAGTGATAAAGATACTCGGAGTAATCCACCTACACATCATGGTCCATCGAGTTCTGGCACGCAGCAACATCCTCCACATTTCTCAACCTTGAATTTGGAAGCCATCGGCCAACAGCCAGACGTAGATCCTACGTTTGGGGTTGAAGGATTTCCATGAGGGAACTGCTACTACGGAATTTCAAATTGGCCAATCTTTCCAAAATAAGGAGAAAGGTGTGTTGAGTGTAGAATTATAGCATCCATCGTGGAGTTGAGTACAGGGTGATAGAGTCAGATCATCTTAAGTACCATGAGAGATGTAAGGAGTTCGGTAAAGATTGCATGTGGTTGATTCGCATCACACTTCGACAATGAAAGAATACCTGAAAGGTTAGAAGGAACAACGGATCTCACACTTGCTTGGCTACACCGATTCCAAATAATCACTGACAGCTTGATTATCATGTCATTTGTGCGAGGATCTTTCCATTGGTTAGAGCTGATGCTGTGATTATGATAAAGGTGTTGCAGCAAGCTAGTGAAGCAACCTATGAATTTAGGCCTAGTTACAGGAAGGTTTGGATAATGAAACAGAAGGCAGTAGCACAGATCTATGGAGATTGGAAAGAGTCCTATGGCGAGTTGCCCCATTGGATATTTGGTGTGTAGTCCACCATGGAGGGAACCGTTGCACTGTTGAAGACTTCTCCAGATAGAGTTGGTGATTAGGTTGATGAATCTACTGTATATTTTCATCATCTTTTCTATACATTTCCTCCTTGTATTGAGGCATTTTGACATTGCAAATCACTAGTCAGCATCGACGGTACTCACTTATATGGCAAGTATGGAGGTACTTTGCTTTTGGCTATCGTGCAAGATGGAAACTCGAATATCTTGCTCATTGCGTATGAACTTGTGGAAGAGAAAAATGCAGAGTTCTAGTATTTTTTCGTGACCAACCTGCGTCAACATGTGATCCCGCAAGAGGGTATTCTGGTGATCTTTAACAGGCACAATGGAGGCACCGGATAGTGGACAATGCCTATATCTTACGTAGACAATGTCGTTGAGTTGGTACAAACGGTCTTCATCTGCCATTGTTCCACTTGAATATGCACGCTCCAAAAAATCCAAATTCAATCCTAGCCTCCTCCTCTTTCTCTCCCTCAAGAATTTTCTCTCTCTAACCAATTTTTCTTTCCACACCAAATGAAGGATCCGCGACTGGCTATTATGATTGTATAGCCATCCTTCACGTAAACTGCGACACCCTACAGCAGTTTACAACAGTCCACATATTTTTTTATAAACCCCTATAAGCAGTAACGATTTATGCATGACACAATCGCTATACCTTCTAACAATTTTTGGTCAGTACGCTTTCCTACGTAATCCACTTTACAGTTCAACGGATTGTTGGGAATAATACACCATTCCCCCTTGAGAAAATACCTTTCACAAAGAAATAAAATAGACACAATCACAACACAATAATTTAACGTGGAAAACCCCAATTACTGGAGAAAAAAAACCACGGCCGTTGTCAAATGACAACCAGAGAATATCACTATGTGAAAATTGTTACAACACATAGACTTCTTTCTCTCTAACACCGGCACCCCAGTACACCCACACTCTCAAAGCAAATATTTAACTACACCTCACAATACTCTCTAATCAAAGAGTATAGAGGAAAAGAAAAGTCAGATACAAGCTTTAAGTGTTTTCGACTGGTGCAAAAAACATGGAGAACTTAGCCTCATATTTATAGCCTAGGCCACCCACTCCATTTGCTATCCTAAGTAATCTGGGACTAATTCAACTAAATCCTAACAATCTCCACCTTGATTGAAATAGTCACACATCTCCAGCTTCCATAGTTAACACTGACAATTCTTTGCTGCCATTGTCTATACCGACAATCATAGTTCAGAGAACTATCATACTCCACCATGAAAGTATACTCACTTGGAATTAGACCACTCCAAGCATTTCGCCTTGGTACAGATCGAAATCTTGCTGAAAATTCATGGTGCAACTTCCAAATTGGCTTTTCTTGGAAGTTCTTCAGCCATCGACATAACTCCGCCACACACCTTGCATCTCAACGCCAACCAATGCCCGTGTGCAATTGTGGACCCGATTGCCACAACTTATCCTTATCCATGGCAGTGCAGCAATACCATGAGGATACTTCTTATCTTCAACACCTTGTGCAAACCTAATTGTATCAACACATCCTTGACTTGTATTTGCCACAAGCCAAAATTGATTCTTCCATCAAATTTCTCTATTTCAAGCTTCACAGCACTTGAATATCCTGACATTGTTGCAACTGTATACTGGAATAGTATAACTCAAATGTAGATCGTGCACTAGGAAGGGTCCCCAGGAAAGAGAGGTGGGTCACAATGGACACACTTAAATACCAAGTCTTTCCTTAGCCAGAACCTTTCCAAACTGCACTCTCACAGTGTCACACTGCCTTCTAGCAACAACAACAGCAACCAAAGATCAACCTCAAGCCACAGGACAAAATTCTTTTCTGATGTGGAAGGTCAGACTAGGCTGCAACCACAAAGCATACTAAGAATAAATCCCACCGAACCGAAGCTCTAATACCATATGTTGGGAATAATACACCATTCTCCCTTGAGAAAATACCTTTCACAGAGAAATAAAATAGACACAATCACAACACAAGAATTTAACGTGGAAAACCCCAATTACCGGAGAAAAAAAACCACAGCCGTTGTCAAATGACAACCAGAGAATATCACTATGTGAAAATTGTTACAACACATAGACTTCTTTTTCTCTAACAACGGCACCTCAGTACACCCACACTCTTAAAGCAAATATTTAACTACACTTCACAACACTCTCTAATCAAAGAGTATAGAGGAAAAGAAAAGTCAGATACAAGCTTTAAGTGTTTTCGACTGGTACAAAAAACATGAAAAACTTAGCCTCATATTTATAGCCTAGGCCACCCACTCCATTTGCTATCCTAAGCAATGTGGGACTAATTCAACCAAATCCTAACACGGATTACATGCAACTCAAAATCGCTATACCTTATAGTGGTTTATACAAATAAAAAAAAAGTTATAAACAAGTATGCAATTTTAGAAAATTATATTTTGGTAATTTTAGTTTTCAATTATTTTATTTAAGTAATATGGTCTATTTTTTTTTCTTTCAATAACAGAAACCAAACTACTATAAGTAGAAACACAAATTCACTCCCTCAACTACCAAACCAAAACTACTCTTCTAAAGTTTCAAAATTTGCAACTTTTAATCGCTTGTAACAAAAAAAAGGTTCTAGAAATCGAAAACACTTTGTTTAATTCTTCATTTCTAAGAATGCAAATTCATCCTCTTTCCGCAGTTCTTTTTTCACCTCAAAATCAAATAGAGAATGAAAAAAAAGTGCAAAATTTGATTTTTGATGCATCTTTCATGCAATTCCAATCCAACATTCCAACTCAATTCATTTGGCCTGAACATGAGAAGCCATGTCTAACAAGGCCACCAGAATTCCAAGTTCCAACCATTGATCTGAAGGGATTTCTCTCCGGCGACATGGAAGCTGTGTCGGACGCTTGTTTGCAAGTGAATGAGGCATGCAAGAAGCATGGATTCTTTCTTGTGGCCAACCATGGAGTCAATGCGAAGCTAATAGCTCGAGCACATGAGCTCATGGACGATTTCTTCGGCTTGAAGCTACCTCAGAAGCAAAGAGCTCAGAGAAAAATTGGAGAATATTGTGGTTATGCTAGTAGCTTCACTCAAAGGTTCCCTTCCAAGCTTCCTTGGAAGGAAACACTTTCTTTCCGTTACTCTGCCTCTGATCCATCCAAGAAAACTGTTGAGGAATATTTCCTTAGTGTTATGGGAGATGATTTTAGACAATTTGGGTAAGCGAATTTCTTTTTTAATCATAACTAAGAATTCTTTGAATCAAAGCTCAAAAGTTTGCTCTTTAATTTATTTTTATGTTTAATATTATCCTAAGTTTTCAAAACTCGTGAGATTATTGAACTGAAGAAGTTATAGGTTCAAAGGTATAGAGGTTCACTTAATCTGTTGAACGAGATATAAAAATATATTTTTATAAATTAATCTTTTAAACAACATTTTCTGTAAAAAAAAGGGGAAGAGATTGATTCAACTAGTTTACTAGTTTTGACAGATTTACTAACAATTGGTTTTTAAACTGAATCGGCTAGTAACCTGTTCTTGATTATCAAAAAACATGCTTTTCTTTTGTTGTAATAAATGACTACTCATTTGTGTTTCATACCTTTTTAAGGGTTGTGTACCAAGATTATTGTGAAGCCATGAACAATCTTTCTTTATGGATCATGGAGATTCTTGGAATGAGTTTAGGTGTTGGAAGCAAGTACTTCAGAGATTTCTTTGAAGGGAATGACTCTGTGATGAGATTAAATTACTATCCACCATGCCAAAGACCTGATTTAGCTCTTGGAACTGGCCCCCATTGTGACCCTACCTCACTAACTATTCTCCACCAAGATCAAGTTGAAGGCCTACAAGTGTTTGTGGATGAAAAATGGTACTCAGTTAACCCTAAACAAGACACCTTTGTTGTTAACATTGGTGACACATTTATGGTATGTATCATAGTTTATAACTTTTTAGTTGCCAATTGATGCATGTATTAGTAAGGTCTCTAGATATATATAGTCTCGAATCTGGGTCCCGAAAATCAAGTAACACTTATGTTAAAACAGACATATTTTAGTGAAACATCTGATAATAAGATTTTAAATGGTAAAAGAGAAAAATAAATAAATATATTGTATATTCAATAGGTCCATAAGTTTTAAAGTTAGAAATTATTCACATAGAACATTAGTAAAATTGCTTGATAAACTTGACATAATATTTGTGGTTTTCTCAATCTTTGGTTTCAGGCTCTAACAAATGGACTTTACAAGAGTTGCATGCACCGAGCAGTTGTAAACAGAAAAGTTGTGAGGAAATCACTTGCTTTCTTTCTATGTCCAAGAATGGACAAAGTGGTAACTTCACCAAAAGATCTTGTTAACAAGGAAAATCCAAAGCTGTATCCAGATTTTACATGGGCAAGTCTTCTTGAATTTACACAGAGACATTATAGGGCTGACACAAAAACCCTTGATGCTTTCTCAATGTGGCTACAAGAAACAAAGAAGTAGTAACTAAGGTATCCCCCAAAAGATAGCAGAAACACCAAAATATAGAGGCCAAATGTTACTTCAGCTATTTTTAGTGTAGTGACGTATAGTTTTATTATGCTTTTGTGCATGCTTTGAATTCATATTGTCACTACTTAAGTCATTGTTAATAGTCCTCACCGTTCTTTTTGTCTTTTGTTATGCATGTATGTAAGTATGATTTTATTATAAAATTAAATTACATTTGGCTCTTGAGAAATATAGTATTCCTCACTTGGGGATTTGAAACGTTAATTTTATTGAGTTTGAAAAGGCATCAAATAAGAGGTGAATTGAAGACAGTGTGTGTGAGAGCGAGAGGGGATGAAAATGAGATATAACTAAACTATAATTCAGTAAACTAGTAAAGGTTATCTATTATCTTCTGTATATAGTGGAAATTGAAAAGAATTTAGTGTACATTTTTTTTAAAAAATATTCTTCATGAGATATATATAAATATTTTCCCTGTTTCTAAAACTTGAACACAAAACCTCTTAGTGCCTGTTAGAGGTGTTTATGAGCCAGGTCGGGCCAGGTTTAAGTAGACCTGGACTACCCTAAAAGGCCATCGGATCTATTCTGATCCAACTCCAAAAGTGACCCGAAATAAATTAGGTTAAACCGAGTTGATCCGATATAAAATTAGTATATACAAATTTTAAAGTTTATATATTAAAGTAATAAAATTTTACTTTTAAAAATTAAATTTAACAAATATTATATTATATTTATACCAAAATAAATTATTTTAAAATAAAAATAATAGATAATATCGCATAATATAAAAAATATTAATTAAAATATAAAAATATAATATGATATTATTAATTTCACTCTAAAATATATATTTTTATTGTAAAAAATTTCGGACCGGACCAAGTGACCCAAAGCATAACCTGACCCGGACTCGAAAATAACAATGGATAAAAATGACAAATCTGAACTTGGCAAAATATACCGTGGTTCCGGGTCGGGGTGGATCTTGAACACGCCTAGTTCCTATAATATACCGAAAAGTCTGTACAATAGTTTCTCCAGGTACATGTAGTTCAACTATGATTTGTTTGGTTAATAATATAGTTCAATTGCCACCATTAATCAAGATGATAAAGTGAGGAGAAAGGAAGGATATGGGAAAGAAGAAAATTTATTGAGATTAATGTTTAATGACCAACATTATACATGACTGCAACCTATTTGTAATTGGAGGCCACTCAGATAAACACTATTATTATATTATAGATTAAGATTCACTAATTTAATTTTTTTTATTTTTAATATAAGTATTAGAAATAAATAAAATTTTTATAATTAAATGTAGTGTAACAAAATATATATAATATTAATTAGTTCTTAAAAATTTTAAAAAAATAGTTTCTCATTTTAGTAAAATAACTATTTATTAAAGTAGACAAATTAATTATTTTCTTCTCATATACGGTTTTTTAAGACATAAAAGCAATTAATTAGGACATTGGTTAAGATAATTAAAGTCACTATTTCATTAAATTTTTAATTTAAAGAAAAATCCTAGTTAATTTTGGTATAGAAATTTCGAATTTAAAAACATTGATAAAAATTATGTTGAATTTTGATTTATTTGATTTTCATTTAAATTAATCACTACATAAGTTAAAGTTCTATATTTTGATGAATGTGATATATTTTTTTATGTAAATAATCTTTTAAAAAAAATCTAATAGTTAATCTATTACCTTTTTTTATTTAGTCCAAATTAAATGTTTTTTATTGTTTTTGGAAAGAAAATCTTTTGAGGAATTTAATAATATGTGATGAGGAACACCGAATAAATTATACCAAAACCAATTAAAATACAACATAAAGACATCTTTAAAAAAAGACGTTTTAGGCGTGTTTATTTGAGTGACCTCCTTTGTAATTTGGCAAAGTATGGAGTGAGGGCATCTAAGCAATATAATATCTCAATGTCATCAATGAGATTCTCTTTGGGAACCTCATCAAATACTTTGCCTACAAACATAGCCATGCATGCATTGTAGACAACCCCACATGAAGGTTAAACTACTTGAGACTTCCACTTACAATCTCTTAACAAAATATTATACAATATTATATCTCACACATGGATTAAATACCATAAAGTAACACATTACAAGTGACATTTCTATCTCAACAATGTAGAAATGCCTAATTATTATCAAGGAGGGTACAGATATAGCCACAACTGATATTCAAGCACAGCTAGCACATTGTGATACCTCCCAATAACTGCTACAGGATGATGATCTGTCTGAAAACAAAGACAAGGTCAAGAATGGTATTTCTCATGCCATGGAAAACTCTACAATTAGTTAATTTCTTGTATGCTTCAATCTCAGCTAAAAGTGAAATATAAAATAAGATTTTGTTGTTTTTACTCTTTTTTTTTTTTTCATGAACATCCTGAAAACAGAAAATACTAAAGATAAAAATACAAACCAAACTGGCTTTTATTATTTAACTTCTTGTAGGGTTTACATAATTTTTCTTTTTCTTTTTGTTTTATTTATTTTAATCTACAATACTTGGCTTGAATTTGAGATCTTGCTTATAAGAAAACAAGTATCAATTCACTCAAACCAATCAAGCACCGATAGGAAAGTCAATATGTTACAGCAACATATAATTCATGAAGGATGCAAAGCCAATCACAGAAGATCTTACCCTTATACTAATCTTCACAATTGCAAAACCAGCATTGGAGAAGTCCCTTAAAATCATGCAGTTAAAGTAACAAACAGAGAATTGAGTAGAGACCTAGATATTACTATAGGTTATTTTTTGTTCATTACACTTACTAGGTTATACATACAAGAAGGATGGGTTTAGAATTAATTACAGCATAACCGCTTACATTTAATGAACTACAACTACAAATGCTTCCTACAGAACAATAATATCCACTATTTCTAACATGCAATATACCTAAAATCTATAGAAAACAAAATGGCTAAATAGATTCACACCTAGTTCAAAATTTGAGTTGAAACAAATGATTACTGATGATATATTATTATATATGATCTTGGATAAACGAGCTAGACATGGCCTTGGCTGAATCACAAGTCCCAGTATTTTATGCATGAGTAGCCATTTACAGACATATAATTAAGCACTTGTGTTATTGCTGCAAATGTTATCAATTTTTGATGTACAAATAATGTGATTGGTTTAAATTTCATATGCTCAACAAACCAAAAATATATTAGCTTGTTACTATTTTTCCAACAATTTATTGGATCTTGTATATTTGAATTTATGGTTTGAATATAAATATGGTTTATGTTAAGATACTGTAAAGTTATCTGATCCTAGTGAAACAATACTTACAGATTGCAACCCATATGGAGAAATATTTAACACTAAACAGAAAAAGGACAAACACACGCAAAAAGAGTCGGAGACTAGTGCGATATGCTCACCTGAAATTCTCTACATCTGATGATTATGTGTCTAACAACTCATTTAACCCAGGCTATTAACCTAATATGCAAAACAAAGACAAAAGAAAAGAAGGGCAATCAGATATAAGTCACATGAGTAACTTCTCACAAAATAAGGATATGAATTTTTTAACATCTTTTCATTTCTATATGTCTAGTGATCCAAATAACGAGAAACTATATGAATCTTTTGAATCATACATACCTTTTGACCCAAGAAAAGAGCTGATAGTTCTCACCGAAGTCTTGAGCTGTGGAAAAGATCTTCGGATTACAACAACAAGACACATCTAATTCTTTAAGCTTAGGGCATTCTTTATTGTGTGGCCCAGGGTAAAAGTGCCTGAGCTCAGGTAGTTCCAATAATATGACCGATTTCAAATTGAGAAATTCGAACAACTCATTTTCCGCTTCTGTGGCTGCCTCATCCTTGGCAGCAATTTCTACTAGCCCTGCACAGTGTATTACATGAAGCATTTCAAGTTTCACAAGACCTTTGGCTATTTTTGCTGGAAACAAACTGATAAGGCTTTTACATTCCCTAACTTCCACTTTCTCCAAATCAGGAAATGTGAAAATTCCTTGATGATCTGTGATTCTCAAAATATGCTGCAGATTTGGTAGATTTTCTAAAGTCAATTTCTTGATCCGTGGAAAGCTTTGGGATGCAGATGGTACCACATTATTCATTAAACCTTCCACATCGAAAATTTCCTTGACAGAATCACAGTGCCGTACTTGCAACTCTTCCAAGTTATTTAGGAAAGGAAATAACTTAAAGTGTATCACAGTTGATAAAAATTCACACCCCTCCACCACCAAAGTTTTCAAATTGCTGAAGTATGACTCGAATGGCGCTAGAGCTACCCCACAAAATATATCTTCAAGTTCAGGGTGATCAATGAGTTTCAAAAACTGTACTTCACATGCAAACTTCGTAACCTAGATGCAAACAAGAGTAAATATGAGTATTGACCTTAGTATGATAGAAACTATCATTCAAGACCCTAACAATTAAAAGTGTGATTTTGTGTGAATGCTTGAGGAAAATCTCCTCAGCCTATGGTCTTTAGATATATATACGAAATGGCAAATACTCTGCATAATTCACTCTCTAATAAAAGGAAACAATCTTCCTAATTGATATCTCCATATCAAATATATGAGGGAATCTCATCAAATCTTACAATAATCTCAACACATAAAACACACTGTTGTTGGAAGTTTATTGTAATTTAAACTTCTATTGTGGCCTAATTGTAATTATTTATAAATTATTAATGGCTTAATCTCATCCGTTAATGCTAATGTTTGATGGACGCATTAGATTTAAAGATTATAACACATATAAAAATGGTCCTCTCTCTGCCTCAATACACACGACGTTTTACAGTTTCCACTCACTGAAAAGAGCGTGAAACTGCCCTCTGATGAACATCTGAAGGAAAGGAAGGAGAGAGAAACCAGTGTTGGAGATCAACTCTACTGTAACCAAAACTCAACAAAATCAGTCTTAAAGTTCAACTCTACCGTAATTAGGAATTGTTATGGCAACCAATCCAGGTATGAAAATCATAACTTTTAATATCCTAATTAATGCTTCCGCTAAAATAAGTTTACATGTGGTATCAGAGCATGTGTTTTGAAAGTATGTGATTTTCTCTGATCTAATTATGATATCCATGGTGTTTCATATTTCTGATTAATTATTTATAATTGGATTTTAATTAAGTGGGTTTCAAATTTCATGCCATCAAAACTGCATATTTGTAGTTGTATATGTTCTATATGTTTTCTTCGAAATATTTTAATTTGATCATAAATTATACTCATGTATGAATTTAATCTTGAGTTTAAGTTTAGTATTGATGACAGTTATGAAATTATTTTGAGTACGTAATGTACTCTAATTTTATGAAAAGTTTATAAATATTTTATTTATAGTATTAAATTTATTTAGATTATTTACTGCTTGTGTACACCAAAGTGACCAAGTTATAACGTAAAATGCCAGTATATTTGATAATGTGTTAATTAATTTTAGAATTAGATTTACCCAAAGAAAATCTCTTCTATTATTAATAGACTTGAACGAGAAAAAATTATTATTCTTGGGTCAGATATATGTATTATCCAAAGATGGTATATGTATTTGGCAGAGAATTTTAATCTTCAAGTATGATAAATATGGCATTTATTTGTATGTTAATATGTTAGTATATTATAGAATTTTACCCAAAGGTGAACTGTAATATGCTTGTTATGTTCTGTAATCTGAATAGATGATAAAATTAAAATTAATATGAGCATTGTATGATTAAATGACAGGTATTTCAATTCATTCGCAAGCTTCATCTGTTACCATGTTTAATGGCTTAAACTTTTCTGAATGGAGTGAACAAGTGAAGTTCCATTTAGGTCTTTTGGATCTTGACTTGTCACTTTTAGGAGAGAAACTCATTGTCACTGATGAGGATGAAAAGTATGCACTTAAGACATGGGAACGTTCTAATAGATTAAGCCTTATGTTTATGCGAATGACTACTGCAAGCAATATTAAGACTACCCTTCCACAAACAGAAAGTGCTAAAGAATATCTTGCGTTTGTGGAAGACCGCTTCCGTTTCTGCTGATAAGTCACTTGCTAGTACATTAATGTCACAGCTCACGGCCATGAAGTTTGATGGGTCTAAGAGCATGCAAGAGTATACTATTGAGATGATTAATATTGCTGCAAAATTAAAGTTACTGGGTATGACAGTTGATGACTCCTTTATGATGCAATTCATTCTGAACTCATTACCTTCTGAGTATGGAGCTTTTCAAATTAATTATAATGTCATGAAGGAAAAATGGGACGTTAATGAATTAATTTGAAAGCTCATACAGGAAGAAAATAGACTTAAGAATTGTGGTGGTCATTCTGTCAACTTGATTCAAGGAGCTGGCAAATCAGAAAAGAAATTAAAGACAAAGCCCAAGAATTTTAAGAAGAAAGGACATGCCAATACAAAACAGTGTCATTTCTGTAAGAAGGAAGGACATTTCCAAAAGAATTGTCCTAAACGTAAGGCATGGTTCGAAAAGAAAGGTATATTTTAAACATATGTATGTACTTATGAATCAAATTTAATTGATATTCCTCATAATTCTTGGTGGCTTGATTCTGGTGCTACAACTCATGTATCTAATGTAATGCAGGGATTCCTTACGATCCAAACCACAAGCCAAAGTAAGATGTTCCTCTACATGGGAAACCGTGTGAAAGCGCCAATTGAAGGAATAGGAACTTATCGTTTGGTGTTGGATACAAGCTTTCATTTAGATTTACCTAAGACTCTTTATGTACCTTCAATGTCTAGAAATTTAATTTTTGTTTCAAAGTTGGACAATTGTGGTTTTTCTTTTAATGGTGGACATGGTTGTTTTAATTTATTTAAAAATTCTAATATTGTTGGTTATGGTGTTTTAATTGATGGCTTGTATAGATTAAAACTTCTTGATCAATTTTCTGAATCCTTGCTTATTGAGTACCAGAATGATGTAGCTAGGCCAAATACGTCTAGAGAAAGTTCTGCATTCTTGTGGCATAAACGCTTGGGTCACATATCCAAGGAAAGAATAGAAAGATTAGTAAAGAATGAGATTTTACAAAATCTAAATTTTACTGATCTTGGTTTATGTGTGGATTGTATTAAGGGAAAACAAACCAAACAAAATAAGAAAGGTGTCACAAGAAGTAGTCAGCTTCTTGAAATTATACACACTGATGTATGCGGACCTTTTGATGCTCCATCTATTAGTGGAGAAAAATATTTTATCACTTTTATTGATGACTTTTCACGTTATGGATATGTCTATTTGCTTAAAGAAAAGTCTCAAGCAGTTGATGCTATTGAGATTTATATTAAAGAAGTTGAAAGGCAATTAGACAAAAAGATAAAAGTTGTTAGGTCAGATAGAGGTGGTGAATATTATGGAAAACATAATGAAACAAGACAATGTCCAGGTCCATTTGCAAAACTTCTAGAAAGACATGGCATATGTGCACAATATACAATGCTATACACACCACAACAAAATGGTGTAGCAGAAAGGCGTAATCGAACGTTAATGGATATGGTTAGAAGTATGATGAGCAATTCTTCTTTACCCAAATTCTTGTGGATGTATGCATTAAAGACTGCCATGTATTTGCTAAATAGAATTCCTAGTAAAGCTGTTCCAAAAACTCCTTTTGAGTTATGGACTAATAGGAAACCCAGTTTACGGCATTTACATGTTTGGGTTGCTCAGCAGAAGCAAGAATATTTAATCCACAAGAAAAGAAATTAGATTCTCGAACAGTGAGTGGCTATTTTATTGGCTATCCAGAGAAGTCTAAAGGGTATATTTTTTATTGTCCAAACCATAGTCTAAGAATTATAGAAACTGGTAATGCAAAATTCTTTGAAAATGGTGAAGTTAGTGGGAGTGAAAATCATCAAAATGTAGAAATAAAGGAAATTAAAGTTAATGTTCCTATACATGTTAATGTTCCTTTATCCACACCTACTCAAGGATTTGTTCCAACTATTGTTGAACACATTAATAGTGATGAACAAGATTTGCATGATAATGCTCCCAATGAAGAAACTAACTCACAAATATCAAAAAGAAATAAGTCTCAAGAAATACCATTGAGGAGATCTCAAAGGGAAAGAAAGTCAGCTATTCCAAGCTATTATGAGACTTATTTACAAGAAGAAGATATTGGAATATCTAAAGATCCAGTTTCATTTACACAAGCCATAAATAGTGATGATTCAAAAAAATGGATTGATGCCATGAAAGAAGAGTTAAAATCCATGGAAGATAACAAAGTTTGGGATATTGTTGCATTGCCAGAAGGCGCTAAATGTATTGGTTGTAAATGGGTCTTCAAAGTTAAGCGAGACTCAAAGGGCAATGTTGAACAATATAAAGCTAGACTTGTTGCTAAAGGATTTACTCAAAAGAATAGTGTTGATTATAAAGAAACATTTTCACCTGTTTCTAAGAAAGATTCATTGCGTATCATTATGGCACTTGTGGCTCATTATAACTTAGAGTTACATCAAATGGATGTAAAAACTGCCTTTTTGAATGGTAATCTTGATGAAGAAGTTTATATGGATCAACCTGAAGGTTTTCTAACTGAAGGAAAAGGTCGTATGGTGTGTAAACTTAAGAAATCAATATATGGACTAAAACAAGCCTCACGACAATGGTATATTAAGTTTAATAATACCATTCTTTCTTTCGGTTTTGAAGAAAATGTTGTTGATGTATGCATATACCGAAAGGTCAGTGGGAGTAAGTTTATTTTTCTAGTCTTATATGTTGATGATATTTTGCTTGCAACAAATAATTTGGGAATGCTGCGTGAGACTAAAGAATATCTTTCTAGAAACTTTGAAATGAAAGATATGGGAGAGGCATCCTATGTGATAGGAATTGAAATTTTTCACAAGGATTGTTAGGATTGTCTCAGAAGGCCTATATAAATAAAGTTCTAGAGAGGTTCAACATGGAAAAGTGTTCCGCAGGAATTGCACCAATTCAAAAAGGGGACAAATTTAGTCTTATGCAATGCCCAAAAAATGACATAGAACGGAAGCGAACGGAAGGAATTCCATATAGTTCTGTAGTGGGAAGTCTTATGTATGTGCAAACTTGCACAAGACCGGACATTAGCTTTGCAGTAGGAATGCTTGGAAGGTATCAAAGTAATCCTGGAATGGATCATTGGAAAGCTGCAAAGAAGGTTTTAAGATATCTTCAAGGTACAAAGAATTATATGCTCATGTACAAAAGGTCTAACCAATTAGAAGTAATTGGTTACTCAGATTCAGATTTTGGTGGATGTGCTGACACAAGAAAGTCTACATTTGGCTACTTATTCTTATTTAGAGAAGCTGCCATATCATGGAAAAGTTCCAAACAAAGCGTTGTAGCAACATCT
>NC_029788.2:115037929-115046585 GCF_000816755.2 Arachis ipaensis | reverse complement strand
GAAAAGTGTTCCGCAGGAATTGCACCAATTCAAAAAGGGGACAAATTTAGTCTTATGCAATGCCCAAAAAATGACATAGAACGGAAGCGAATGGAAGGAATTCCATATAGTTTTGTAGTGGGAAGTCTTATGTATGTGCAAACTTGCACAAGACCGGACATTAGCTTTGCAGTAGGAATGCTTGGAAGGTATCAAAGTAATCCTGGAATGGATCATTGGAAAGCTGCAAAGAAGGTTTTAAGATATCTTCAAGGTACAAAGAATTATATGCTCATGTACAAAAGGTCTAGCCAATTAGAAGTAATTGGTTACTCAGATTCAGATTTTGGTGGATGTGCTGACACAAGAAAGTCTACATTTAGCTACTTATTCTTATTTGGAGAAGCTGTCATATCATGGAAAAGCTCCAAGCAAAGCATTGTGACAACATCTACTATGGAGGCAGAGTTTGTAGCATGTTTTGAAGCTACAAATCAAGCTTTATGACTGCGAAATTTTATTTCAGGACTTGGCATTGTTGACTCAATTGCTAGGCCATTGAAAATTTATTGTGATAATTCTGCAGCAGTATTTTTCTCAAAAAATGATAGATATTCTAAAGGTGCCAAGCATATGGAAATAAAGTACTTTGGCGTTAAGGAGGAAGTTTGGAAACAAAGAGTGTCCATAGAACATGTTAGAACAGAACTTATGATTGCTGATCCATTGACTAAAGGATTGCAACCAAAGACATTTAAGGAACATGTACATAGAATGGGTCTTGGTTCTTCTGAATGATGCTAACACTCTGAGCTCACTATGTTTATTTATGTGTTTTCTGAACATTGATAGTTTGTTGTTTCTAGTTAAAGTAATATTATTGTATGAGTTATAACATAATGATCTAGAAACTTTATGGGACCGATATAAAATTGTGTTATTTATGTAGCTTGTGTAGTAAGATGCTAGTAGTTGTAGTATATGGAAAGAAATGTGTTTCATATTAAATGCATGACTGTCATAACTCACACAAAATATTTTACCATATTAAAGCAATTTTGTAATGTGTGAGAATATGATTACACTTAGGCCAAGTGGGAGAATGTTGGAAGTTTATTGTAATTTAAACTTCTATTGTGGCCTAATTGTAATTATTTATAAATTATTAATGACTTAATCTCATCTGTTAATGCTAATGTTTGATGGACGCATTAGATTTAAAGATTATCACATATAAAAATGGTCTTCTCTCTGCCTCAATACACACGACGTTTTACAGTTTTCACTCACTGAAAAGAGCGTGAAACTGCCATCCTGATGTACGTCTGAAGAAAAGGAAGGGGAGAGAAACCAGTGTTGGAGATCAACTCTACTGTAACCAAAACTCAACAAAATCAGTCTTAAAGTTCAACTCTACCGTAATCAGAACTTGTTATAGCAACCAATCCAGGTATAAAAATCATAACTTTTAAGATCCTAATTAATGCTTCCGCTAAAATAAGTTTACAACTGTTTCTTAAAATGAAAAGTTAAATTTAACACCAGTTTGTTCTGTATGTTAGCTCCTATTCTAATTGCATTTGATCTCCTTACCAACTTGAATTGCAGTGCTCATTGATTCCCCTTAGTTGATTGTTTCATGATCTTGGGAATACAAATGCGATAGTAGGGTCAAGAATCTAATGGACTATATATACTAGAGTTAACAGGTTAAGAGTCAGAATAGATTGCTTGTTCTACTTCTATCATTCTGGTTTAACATTATTGACAGCATGGATATCCTCAAGGGTTTTTAAAATTTTATCCAAATTTAGGGTTCTCTTTTTGTTTTCGATTGTGAGTTTTCTTAGCCTACTAAACATTTTAGAGAAAACTGTCATATAGAGTCAATAACTAAATTGGATCCCCTTTCCCTCTTGTTCACTCAGTTATTTAGGGCCTTGTGCTATTGAGCCTAATTTGATTTTCATTATTTTGTTTCTTTGTTGATGATAGTGTTTCACTCCTTTCCAAACATCTATGTGTCAGAATTCGAATCCCAAAGACAGTGTTTATAAACTAATCAGTGAATTACAAACTAATCTCCTAGCTGCTTAATCATACGTCTTCTTCACTTTGTTTCAGATGGCTGCGATTCATATTCATATCTATCTCAATGAAGGTATCCGGGGCAGCATGACAGATCTTGAAATCAAATAATTTCACACGTCCAGCACTAAAATATGTATGAATAATACATCTATGAAAGAAGAGTGATAGTACCTTCCATGCAATGAACGCCTTTATTTTGTGGTTAAGATCATGCTCCCACCTCTTGTCTGATGTCTTTGGAGAAATTTGGATGGCCTCCAACTTTGGTGTCTCTAACCCTGGAGAGAAAATCTTCATGTTGGGGCATTCGTAAATGATTGCCTCAACTAGTTCAGGGAATTTCAATGTGGAATCCCCTTCATAAAAGCTTGCTAGGCTTGGCAAAGAATTCAGAGACAACACTTTGAGCTGCCCAAAGATTATCTGACGTTGAATTGCATCATTTACTTCCTTGGCCACAATTTCTTTTATTGATTTACACTTGTTTATATGCATCTTCTCAAGTTGCACCAAACTTTTAGCTGTTGAGGATGAGAATACATATATCAGTCTAGGACAATCAGATAAGCACAGTTCTTTTAGACTTGAGAAAGATACCGCTGGTAATATACACTCCATTATTGCTCCTGTGCTTACTTTGTCTCTCCCAACAATTTCCTCTAACCTCAGACAGCATTTCACATCAAGTTTTTCAAGCTTCATTAGATATTTTTCAATTGATGCTGGAAACAGACTTCTAAGCTTGTCACATCCATCTATATATACTTCTTCAGATTGTTGTTGTCCAGCAACTCCTTGAAGCCCTGTATTCCAGATATGCTCCAGGTTTGGTAACTGATTCAATATCATTCTTGACAGGAACAAGGCTGGTTCCAAATCTTTCATCCTTCTGTCACCCCTTATGTCTCTTGCATCAAATATTGCATTCACACAATTACAGTTTCCCACTTGTAATTCTTTCAAGCTGCTCAGCAAAGAATGTATATTAGAAGGTATTGCAGTTGAAGACCATTCACAGCTCTCCACAACCAATGATTCCAAATTTTCAAAGCATGTGTCTGGAACAGAAACTACATTGTTCCAAAACATTTGTAGTTCAGGGTGTTCACTAAGCTCCAAATGTTGTACTTCACATGCAAACTTTGTAATCTGTATAAGGAAGACAATAAAACATATCAAGAGGTTAAGTTTGATAAGTAATCCATGTAAAATAGTTTTCCACTGTCATCCAGTTACATGCTTCTATCTGTACGATTTTTTAAGTAATATACAATATAATTAAGCCAAACACTTTGATTGATGTCATAATATATAATAAGGCCTCTGCGTTTCACTAACAATGCATGATGAAAATTAAATTCATTATCAAATTGAATAAGTGTACACATTGCATTAGTTATCAAATATTCTTGTCTTTCCTTGCCAACAAGGCTAGTGTTTGGTTCATAAAATTCCAATTGTGAGATTGCACGAATGTAACTACATGATGTATGAAAATTGAGACAATGAAACACTCCAATTTATTCTTAATGCAACAATATCTTAAACCACGTAAGTTTTTGTCATAGATATAGGTAAAATTAGATGGACTTAAGTTCAAAGATAAATTAATCATTTTTGTCCTTCAGTTACTCAATTAATAGTTTTCATCAACGATTGATGATACGGGACATTGACTCACATCATACATGACACCTAGCATATCCCATTAGACGCTGAACAAATATATTTATGAGAATCTATCAATTTATTGTCATTAGGTTATATTAGGATTAGGGTTTATATAATTGAAAAAATTGACTAAATTAATAGATTTTCATAAACATATTTGTTCAGTGTCCAATTGGACATGCTAGGTATCATGTAAGTTGTCAGTTAACATTCTATATCATCAATTGTTGACGAAAACTATTAATTGAGTGGCAGAAGGACAAAAATGATTAATTTGTAATATTTGAAGAACTAATTTGATTGATAAAATTTTTCAAGGACGAATTTAGAGAACGACCCATCTTTCAGGGACTAATTTGACCGTTAACCACTTTAAATATGTTGTATACAAGAATTGATTTAAAATTTCTCTGTAAACAATATGATCTTCTTAATAAAGCCTTTTCCAACTAGATGGAGTCGGCTACATGGATCAAGACATCATTACATTGTGTCCATGCATTGAGATGCGACAAAGTTTTACGTTGGCCGTTGCAAACCTAACACAACCCTACATGGATCCAAAGATGTCATTGTGTCATGGCCACATATTAGGATGCAACAAAGTTTTATATAGGTTGTCACAGGCCTAACATGAATCAACATGGATCCAAAGACAGAAAACCTAAACCGTGAAGCTTGTGTCATAAGGCATACATAAGAAATATTCACTTATAAATGTATATATATAGCTAGAAAGAGTATGAAAAATTCAATCATAATTGAAGAGTGGTAATTAGATAAGGAAAACTATTCACTTTAGGAAAATAGTAATATATAATAAGTATGCGGTCTAAATAGCTGTTATTTTGGTTTCTTTGAAAAATATTTAAATTTAAAATCAAAATATTTTCATGTAGTAAAAATTAATGCTGGATTAGTATGATAATTTTTTGTTATATGTACTATATCAACATCAATGCAACTTACAATTTTTCCTAGCCTTCACAATAGACTTCTCCATGTTATTCAAGTGCCACAAATTCAATAAGGCACATGCCTATTTTCAATAGAAAAAATTCCTTTATAATTTTGCCCCCTCCATGCACTTATAGCTATCTTTAACAATGTACTTGCATACAAAATGTATTCAAATACATTCTCAACCTAACAATTTGAAGCAGATGGGGGGATTTATGTCTAACTTATAAAATGGAAGGAGAAAAATGAAGAATAGAGAAAACTCACCATTTGTTCAGATTGCTTCCATGTCGTGATGTTAAGATCACCAAACCAACATGGTTCATCCATGTGGTTGCTAAATTCAACTCCCATCAACTTTGGAGTATCTACGCCACTTTGGCAGAACACTGTCATTTTGGGACATTCGAACACAGAAACTTGTTCCAAGGATGGGAATTTCAAAATAGAATTGCCTGCATAAAAGCTTACAAGGTTTTCCAATGAGTCAAGGTACAACGTGTTGAGCCGCCCGAGAGTTATGTCAACTTGAAGATCTGATTCATCCTTCTCTTTGTCCACTATCTCTGTCATTGACTCACATTGGCATATGCACATATTCTCAAGTAGAAGCATGCTTTTTGCTGTTGACAATGTGAATAAATATTGCAATCCACCACATTCTTTTACAGTCAAATTTGTCAGGCTGGAGAAAAGCACAGTGGATGGAGCCAAGTTTACTAAAGAAGGACATCTGCATATTTCCAAGGTCTTAAGGCCTCTAGAAAGGACGTCCACCCAAGTGTTCTCCAATCCTATCGCTCTGAGCTCAGGCAAAGCATTCAGACATAACTCTTTCAGCTTTGGAACTAATGCTTTTGCATCATGCTCATTATCAATAGGACGGATCCCGGTGTGTTGTAGAGCCGCTAACACGTAATGTATTTGATCAGTGAATGAGAGGAAGTTAGAGTGATCCTCATGGTTATAGGATGTATCATCAATACAAGAAGACAGCCAAGGACCTGCTTCATGGGGGAATATCATCTTGAAGGAACTATGACTCACTTGTAGCTTTTCAGTGTTGGGTAACTTTTGAAGCAACCCAAATGGAAAAGTAGATTCATAGTCAAAGCATTGCAGTTCCAGAGCTTTCAATTTATTAAGAAGGTCAAACTGAGATATACTCTGGTCAATCGTCACAATATCTTCTGTATTGAGTGACAGTTGCTCCAAGCTGGCAGCAACCTAATATGCAAAAGAAAAAGTGAGATATCTCTCACAGATATCCTGAGCCCATTTCCACAATATAAAAATAGAACAAAACAAATCATGCATGCAATAATGGCAATGGCAACATAGATATACAGGGATCAAGAACACTTGTAAATACAGTTGTAGCTAATTTAAAAAGAGCTGCAATAATTTATCTAATAATTTACTAAGTTCTGTATGCAGGATCCTCCCCCCTAACTCTGCAAAATCCACTAAATGTACCCACAATCTCTAATACTCTAGTAAGTGTAGCCAAATTGGCATTAGATAATTTCTTTGAATTCTGGCCTTATATTTGAAATGTGAAATGTCAGGTGTCCAAGAAGACACTGCTTCAAGGCACTCTTAGAGAAAGACTATACAGAGGCACACAGTGCAGCAAATGTAGTAAGTCTGATGCTGGTGTCTGTCAAATTAAGTCCACCAATTTCTGTCTCTCTCTCTTGTAAACCTGTAAGTGATTTGTGTTACAACAATGAATTCAAATTTGTGGAAATGTACAGTTAATGTATTAAGTATCTAAAGAAAGTGGAAACCACACCTTAAAAGCTAGTTGTTAAGGGTAAAAAACCAGTCTCCTTAAATACAACATGAAGCATCCCATATTACCCAATGTGAAACTTTGGGCACTCCATATTTTCCAAGTCCCTAACAATACACCGCCCCTAGAGAGCGAACATCCACAGTGGCTTTACTTTATTGACACTGACCCAACAACAGCAACTTCACTATCGGTTATTAAAATTTGGTATTCACCTTAATTCAGCTAGGTCGATGTGGGACTTTGGGCACCCCATAATGCCATAGTCCCTAATAACTATTTTAAAATTCTGCAATAATAACAATAGGAATGTATCATACGCTCTCTGCTGTCATTATGCTCATGATTTCTTCTATTTTTACATCTACAAAATGCATAATGTTACAGAGGAAAAAAAAACTATATAAAATAGAAAGAGATGAACAATAGTTGCGACCTAGAAATAAATAAAATACAAATGTTGGGGCAATCTGAAAACACGCAAGAGATGTTAGAGAATGAACTTAGAAAGTGAATGATTGAAAGCAAGCTTGGATGGTAATGTGAACAGAAGATTGACACCTATACAACAATGCTGATATAGCAAAACTATAAGATTGCAAAATGTCAACTACTCATTGTGTGACAGTATTGGTATAAGCTTTTACATCATAGAAATGGATGGATAGAAGCAGCATAAAAGCAACGTTCTATTAGAACTGCATTGATGTTCAGAGATAATCGAAATCACTGCTTGATGACTAAATGTCCATGAATCTTCCAAAATTTAGAGGATTAAAATTTGATCTAAAACATGTTAAAGATAGACTATAACTATGCCAAGATAAGTTGTCTAAAAGGATTGTGTTACTGCCTTCTACAATATTGAAGCATGCCAATTATTTCTATTACCCACATAGCATTCCAAAAAGGACCAGTAACATAGTATGAAGTCATAGAAAAACATAGTACCTGTTCAATCGAGATAAGGGCTTGTTGATTATCTTGAAATTCTTGAAATTCACCATCTGGATGATTTTGGTGGTGTTCATAATCCGGATGCTTCTGATGGTCAATTCGAAATATAGGAGTGAACTTTTTACAAAGGTAAACTTTTAAACTTTTCAGCATGTGAAATTCCACCTCATATTTTCCTGGGTAGATGTACTTGAAATTTTGCAAGTTACCTAGTATCAGTACGGTCAGACATGGGAAGAGAAACTTTATAGTTATGCCTTCTTCAGCTCCTATATCTGGTTGAAAAAGTTCCTCTAGGCACCCGCAGTAGCTTACATCAATAATTTCAAGATTCAATAGATCTTGAGCAACTGATACTGGAAACAAACTTTTAATGCTACTACATCCGTTGACGTGCATTACTTGTAGTGCAGGAAGCCTGAAAAGCCCATGAGGATCTTTACTCCATACATGCATCAGATTTGGTAAATTTTCTAATTTCAATTTCTTTAGGGCTAGTTGGAGGGGAGCAGCTTGACCAATATTCACATTACTTTTATCTCCTGTAATATCTTTCACATCAAATACTACATTCACCAATTCGCAATTTCTTACTTCCAGCTCCTCCAATGAGGTTAGAAAAGACAGTAAATTGGAAGGTATTACATTTGATATAAAGCGACAATTTTCCAGAATCAAAGACTTCAAATTGTTGAAGCATGTGTCCGGGACTTGAACTACACCAAACCATATATCTTTTAGTTTTATCTCAGAATGATCTCCCAGTTTCAAATGGTTTACATGAGATAGAAACTCTGCAGCCTGTACTTGCAAAATAAGAAACACATCAAATTCAAGGACATGATTTCTAGGCATGCCTAGCATTAATAGCTTTTATTTACATATTTTACGATTGTTCTGTTTATATATTTCTCTGATAGGTAACACTTACTATAACCCCAAAGGGGAGTGAGGAGAGACAGAGAAGCAGAAAACAACACAAAGAAATAAAATAGCAGCACGGTGCACAAGCACCCAGCGTTAATGCAGGGTCCGGGGAAGGACCACACCCAAAGGGTGTAATGTACACAGCCTAACCAGATAATTACGTCAGTGATTGTTTCCACGGCTTGAACCTGTGACCTTAAGGTCACGTGGAGACAACTCAACCGTTGCTCCAAGGCTCCCCTTCAGCACAATAAGATGGTAAAGAAGCAAAGTAAT
>NC_029788.2:115022941-115037833 GCF_000816755.2 Arachis ipaensis | reverse complement strand
TCAGCTAAATATTACTTTTTTAATTTATTACATAATATAATTAATTTGAGTCAAAGAAGAAGCTTTATTGCATATAATTGTCTTAAGCGAAGAACTTTAACAATTAGAGCTGTTTTAAAAATCATCGGGGCAAAGACAAAATATAGCTGAAATATCTTGATATATATTGTTGTTAGATAATGTTCAATAGTTTAAGTGGTGCATTTATGAAGAATAATTGAGAAGGTGCTCTACGTGTATTACTTTCTATATATGTTGGTCTTCTTGTAACAATACACAATTCATACCCAACTATATTATCTTTCTCTCTTCTGTCTAGTTACTTTATTATTTCCATTGAGTAACCATAAAGCTTAACAAGGAGATAAATTGGAAATAGTGAATACTTTAGCCTAACGCATTTTACACTAACATTTTATATCGCCTTTTTTTGAAGGTAATTATTAGGGTGACAGTATGATAAAGTTGTATACCAACTATTATATTAAGTCCACATGCTATAATAAAGTTTTATACACTGCCCCTGGTTTCACTATATCAACACTAACCTAACAGTAGTCACTTTGGCTATCAGTATACACTATACACCTTAATCCAAACTATAGGTAATTAGGTAGGCCTTCCAAGGCGCTGACAACCAAACTTTGATATCATTGTTAAGTACTTAAGGAAAGTAAGAACTACACCTTAAAAGTTAGCTATTAAGGGAAAAGAATTACTCTCCTTAAATACAATGTAATGTTACCTAATGTGCGACTTTAGACACCCCATAATACACAAGTCCTAACAGAATCCTACTTTTCAATCATCCGGAATATAGAATTGTAAGATAAAACATGCTATGGCCACTTCCTTATTCCCAAGGCAACAAAAAATAATAAAATACATACCGTTTCCTTAAATGCCTTTGAAATAATAGTTTTGAGATCAGTTCCCCAGTGGCTATCTGCATGGTCCTCATATTCAACTCCAAACAACTTAAGCTTACTCATATGCCCATGAAATTTGACACCTGACAGGTTTGGTGATACTGCATTACCTTGACAGAAACTTTCCATCATAGGGCATTCAGATACAGACACTTGTTCCAACAATGGGAAGTTCAAAGAGGAAATGCCATCATAGAAACATGCAAGGTTTGTCAATGAGTCAAGGTACAATGCTTTGAGCTTCTTGAAAATTATCTCATGATGCTCATTCTCATCTAATTCATCAATCTCTCTAGCTACAACCACTTTTAGGGACTGACAATGGCTTATAGAAATCTTCTCAAGCATATGCATACTTTTGGCTGTAGAATATGTCAATAAGTAGTCCAGTTCATGACATTGAGAGACACTCAATTCTGCCAGTTTGGAGAAAAAAACAGTGGATGGAGTCAAGTTTACTAAACGAGGACAACCAGATACTTCCAATTTCTCAAGATTTTTGAGAATGGAGTGTGCTGAAGAGTGTTCGAACCCAATGGAATTGAGCTCGGGCATAGTGTTCAGCTTTAACTGCTTCAGCTTTGAGGGGACTCCTCCATAATTCATATCTGGTCTATCCATGGAGAATATCTTCTTGAAGTAACAACAACGCACTTCAACTTCTTCTATGTGGGGAAATTTTTGAAGGAATCCATAAGGAAACATGCTACACCGGCTATGAAAACACTGCAAAATAAGGCATTTCAATTTCTGTAGGAGGTTCACCTCAAGCTGTCGTCCATGGCAGATCATCATGGTTTCCTCTTTATTGAGTGAAAGTCTCTCGAAGTTGGGAAAAACCTAGGAGAGGAAAAAGACATATAAGACAGAAATTGAACACCTGAGCATGATTAAAGAATTCAGATTTTTAGTAAATGAATCATGGTACTTCTTAAAATATATTCTTTCATAAGCACAGTGAGTTAAGATTCATTTTATAAGGAAGATTGTATTCTAGCATCTTACAATGACAAAATAAAACACAACAGCACACCATGACATTTGAACCAAAATTAAAGTAATAATTCCGAGATGAACTTTTGATCCTTCACCAAACCACCATTCAATCATATATCACTGCATATTTAGAAAAGCAATCATATGTCCTCCTAAAATGTCTACCTAATATCTAAATAAAAAAGAACATTAAGTGCATTTTCAATTTTCAAGATAATAAACGCATTTATATATTCCTCTTATTTAGAAATAGAAGAATGTTTATTAAGTCTTACCATAAAACTACTTATCCCAAAAACTTAAGCTATTGGGTAGAGATACATGAATAGTTATATATCTAATGGACTAGTAGAAAAGAGGCAAATTTCTGTGGAGCTGTGCAAGTTACAGCGGTGTAACTTATGCTGAAATTATAATCCAAAAACTTAAGCTAGTAGGTAAAGGTACATGAATAATTTTGGTGTACTTAGGTTGAAATTCTTATCCCAAAAACTTAAGCTAATAGGTAGAGGTACATGAATAATTATATATCTAACAAGTCTTACTATGATAATGGTAATGATATGACAATGACAATCGCAATACATATTTAGATAATAAGACAAACACTTTAACCCACAGTTCACCATACAGTATACTCATTATCTATGCAGGTCAATCAATACCAGGCAATCTGAAAGAGCTACTGCAAAATATAATCAGTACATTTACCATGTCCTATTTGAATAACTAATAAAATTAATGACTTTATCTAAACAAAATACAAAGAATAATTAATTAAAATGAAACTTAGGTATAGTAATCAATGGCACATATACTACAATGAGATGTTAGTCTCTCCTTTTTTTCTTTTTCCATTTTTGCATTTAGGGGGAATAGTTCAGATGCTATTTAAAACAAAGTTGTTAAATGATGGAACCTTTGCAACTGATGTAGAGGCATGATCCTCCAGGCATGCTGTTTGATAGATTTCCAATGCAGATGTCAATAAACAGTGATGAACATCTAAACTTTTCAACTGAGGAAACTTTATCTTAAGCTCCCTAGGAAACCACTTGAGCTTTGGCAATTGCCATAGAATCAATGAGGACAAAGAAGGAAACACAAACTCTTTAGTTGCTTCCGAGGACGATTCACCATCTCTGGCAATCATTTCCGCCATCTCCTCACAGTATCTTACAACAATGTTTTCAAGTTGTGCCAGGTTTTTGGCAACAGATTCTGGAAATATACTTCTAAGACTTTTACATCTTTCCACATGCACATCCTGCAAATTTTTAAGGCAAACAATTCCTTGAGGATCCCTGTTCCACACGTGCTCCAAATTTGGAAGCTCCTTTAGAATTAACTTCTTCAAAGGGAATGGACAGGGCAAGCCTTGTCCCATATTTTTCATGCTTCTTGTTTCTTCAGTTACATCTTTCATGTCATATATTACTTTGACAGAATTACAGTCTTGCACTTCCAACTTCTCCAGTTTACTTAGGAAGGGAAGTAAATTAGAAGGTATTACGATTGACAAAAATTTGCATTTATTGATGACCAAAGACTTCAAATTATTGAACCACTTGTTTGGAACTGTTACTTGACCCTTCCATATCTCTTCCAGCATAGGCTGATCACCGAGTTTCAAATTCTCTACTCCACATGCAAACTGCGTGAAAATACATGCAAAACAATTATTGTATGAAATTAAATGGTATGAATGCTTGCTTGGCAGAAACCAAAGCTATTACTTAATACTACTTGCTTATTTTAAATAATGCATACGTAAAGGTTTTTTATAAGAATGTACATGATTATTTAAAAGCTACAAAATATGGAAGATCAGATAATACTATTCTTATATTAGTTAAGGGAAAATTACATCAACACCTCCGCTAGACTCTCTAGATTTCAAATCAACACTTAACTCCCTTAATTTTTTTTAATTATATTACAATAACCTCCTTGAACATTAAATTTTAAACATCAGAAAAATTAAAAAAATGCATAAAATAAATATTTCGACCTTAACTATTTGTTGCTCGGCTTCCCACATCCAATAAATCTGCCTAAATATCATAAAACTACCATGCATACTCAAACATTGGTGTGGAGCAAACGAGAATATATCAAATGGATTTCTTATTTGCACATAAAAGGGTTTCATGTTAGTGCCACCCTGGAAACACTTGAATAGTTTGATTCATCTCCTACACCATGTTTTATGAAGGCATGTAAATAAAGTTATTCTTCATTGTCAATTGATCCTATATGAAAGACAAAGTCAAAAGGATAATACTTTGGAGACCTAGATAGCTTTCCTATGATCCAATTTGAAAGTTCTCATATGTCATATCCCATACACAATGTTGCATTTGACCTTCCTCTTATTTCTTGGTGGACAAGGTGCATTGTAGATTTTAAATTTCTAATGGCAACATGCCAAGGATGCGTGGTTTGCATTCAGGTTACATTGGTTTGATTTGCTAATTTTCCTGGGTGCTGGGATGTTAGGGTTCTTAAGTGGGTAAAGGACACCATGTCATGCATAAATTTGAAACTTTCAAAAACACATTTAAGAGAAGGGAATTAAGTGATGCTAGGCTGTTAGGGAAATGTGGTGAACCTTTAGGGTGTCATTAAACAATCTCTCCTAAAAGCTTAAATTGTTAGGTAAAGACACATAAATTGTTCTATATCTAACACACCCCTGACACAAGAGGCTTTTTTAGAATGAGATAACAAGGATTGAACTCTCGACCATTTTGGTCATAGAAATTTTGATATCATCGCATGAAATCACCTCTCATAAAAGCTTAAGTTATTAGGTAAAAATACATGAATGCTTATATATGACATAGGGAGTGATTGATGTAATTAACTCTATAACTAAAGAATCATTGCAATTTGATAGAAAATGTATGATAAGCAACCAATGTATGTCATGTTCATCAACAGCATTAAAGCCCTTGTAACATTTCTAAAATTTAGGTATCAAGTCTTAAAATTCAGAATGTGATGAAAAAGATTAATTACCGCCTCTGTAAAAATATTTCCTATGGTTCCATTTAAATCACCAACCCAGCGCCATTTTTCTTTCTCTTCTGCAACCTGTACTTTCAGTAGTTTTGGTGTGCTTGTAGCTCCCGCAGAGAAGACTTTCATTGATGGACACTCTCTTAGTATTAATTTTTCCAGTGACGGAAACTTAAAGGAACAATTTCTAGAGCAGCAAAAACTTTTGAGTTTTTCAAGAGATGCAATTTCCAGAGTCATCAATTTGCTGAACACAACATCTTCTGTTTCTTCTTCAGTTCCGTCTTTTCTTACAATTTCCTCCATCTTGTTGCATTTAATAATCTTCATTGTTGTGAGTTGAAACAAGCTTTTTGCTGTAGAGAATGCCATTAAGTTTATTAAGCTGTTACACTCACTCACTTCCAGAAGTGTTAAGTATGTGAAAGATACTGATGCAGGCACTATATCAATCAAACGGGGACAGCGATGTACCCTTAATCGCTCTATCATCTGAAAAACTGGATCTCTTTCAAAGCCAATATTCTGAAGATCAGGCAAATCCCATAATACCAAACCCTTAACCTGTACTACAGTCCCTATTTTTTTAGGTGCTGCAAGGCTTCCATGAGGCAACACTTCCTTGAACTGACAACTGTACAATGTCAAGTCTTCAAGGTTAGGAATTTTGTGGAGAAATTCGTACAGAATCTTAATATTCTGCAATAGTGCCAAGCGAAGATCCTTTAAACTGTTCATTCGACATTTGCTTATCCACTGGTTTAGCCACTCTGATCCCTTCTGGGTCATTGTCATTGTTAACATCTCTAGCTTGGAGATTACCTGAAAAAGAAAAAAAGAAAATGGATTGAACAATAAGTCACATTTTTCACTGTATTAATTTTTGTGAAGTTAATCAAACAATTGCCATGGATATAAGAAGAATATAACATACATTCCAATTTACCTGAACAGTAACTTTCTTTTAAAACGAAATTTAAATATAACTCAATAGTGGGTGTGCTTCTAGATTACCTTTTCATCTCCAAATATTGGTTGTGCTTCTAGATTTTCACAATAGCACACTGCAAGCTGTTTCAATTCTGGTAACCCAATAGCTCCGCCCCCAAAGAAATTCTTTAGTTTTGGTAGTTGTTGCAATTGCAAAAAGGATAATTGAGGAAGCTTAAGGGTACTACTTGCAATAGATTTTTTTTCCATGGGAATAATTTCTTCCATTTCATTGCAATTTAATACAGTGAGGCATTGAAGTTTATCAAGATCTTTGGCCACAGAAAATGGAAAGAGATATTTTAAGTTGCGGCATCCATACACCTCCAGTATTTGTAGATTTTTAATGGAAAGAATTCCTTCAGGATCTTTGTTCCATAAAATCTTCAGACTGGGAAGCTCTTTGATATAAAAGAACTGGAGATAAGTTTCATACCCAGAAAGTCCTTGTGGAGTGCTATTTTTAATGTCAAATATCTCTTTCACAGACTCGCAATCAAAAACCTTCAAGCTGATTAGCTTCTGAAATCTTCCCACAGTGTGACCAGGAAAAACTGTGACAAGATTTTTACACTTTTCAATAACCACAGTAGTTAGACTACCGAAGGATTTTGAAGTGACTCTGGAGGGCCATATCTTTGTCAATCTCTCCATGCCGCTAAATTGGATTTCCTCCAATTTAGGAAAGATGCTAATCTGCTGTGGTCAAACAATAACAATCAGGTACTAAAATTGAAACCCCCAGAAGGGGAAGGTATTTAGTTATAGAAGCAAAAGTGCACAGAAAACAGAGAGTTAGTAACTAAACATCACTATCTTCTGTTTCATAGATCAAGGATAAATTTCAGCCATAAAGCATTAGGTTCACACCTTTGTTTCATCCTTGTTAGAATTGTCATAGATAAATATTTCCTGCATCCTCTTGCATCCACTTGCAGAAAGGGCTTTGAGGTTTGGCAGGCTTGTAGCCATGGAGTATGTAAATAAATATGCCATTCTATTACAATCTTTCACATTCAGTTTTATCAATTTCTGAAAGCAGAAATGAGTCAAAGGCAGGGACGGAGACTGCTCACTCCATATCTTGTGGATGTTGATTGACAATAATTCCAAACTTTCTAAGTTGGGAATTGCCACCTGTATACAGTTACAAATAATCAATTTCTCTCTCAACCATATGATATTATTTTTAGGAATCATTAAGTTAACTACAGTCTAAAAAGCAATACATGAAACAGGATCTTGGGACAAACTTTTCAAAACCTAAATCCTTAAGTCAAATAACTTGTGATAAGCATATTATTTTCCCCTACATAGACACGATCAAGATTATGTCAAAGGCAAAAGAAATTGAAATGAAAAGTATAACCAAAAGATGTGAGCATACCTGATCATTTAAGAGATAATGGGAAGCCGATTCCTCTACCACAGTAATTTCATTGAGACCACCATCTGACACTTGCTCCTCTACCAACTGTGGTTCAGAATAGATGTTATCATTGGTCAAGAAACCAGTAAACCTTGGCAATGAGCGTAGTGTCAAAGAGCGCAGCGCAGGTAACTTCAGCCTATTAACTTTCGCAGAGTTGTCATTATTTTCATCTCTTCCCCCACCAACTATCTCCTCCAAAGAACAGCATTCAGCAACGTCAATTGCTTCAAGTTTAGTAAGAGACTGAACCATACAGAAGGCAAAGAGACTTTTCAGTTGTCCACAACAACTAATTTTGATGGATTTCAAATTGCTAAAGCAGTTAGTTGTAAGCTTAGCAGAGCATAATTTCTCCATCTTGTTCAATTCGTAGAGACACAAAGACTCCAACTTGGGAAATGCATTATGTGGATGTGAGAAGTCTATTGACTCGATGATGATGTGCTCAATCTCAGAGTTTCTTACAATGGACAAATGTTTCAACTCTGGAAATCCATCCAAATTCAACTCATCAAAAATATTCTGAACACCATAAATATCTGACAACAGCAGATTTTCAACTCTTTTGAACAACATTTTAATCCCTTTTTGAGAGTGAATATCAGTAGGTTCTTTCAACTGTAATGCCAAAGTTCTTGACACTTCATACTTATGGGGCATCTTGAAATCTCCAAGAGAAAGCATATTGGAGTCTCCAATCACAATCTTGTAATTTATCAACTTGTCAAAAAATAGATTCGTTGGCAAAAGTTCAGCATTAGAGATGCATATGTCAAGAGTTGTTAATTGATGCATATGCCTTAATTCACCAAGGATAGCACTTTGAGTTTGGCTTGTTTGTCCTTCAGTTTCCCACTGAGACAAGCTATTTCTCATATATAACTCTTCCAAATTACTCTGCCTTGATATGATATTAGGAGGAATGCCCTTGAGTTTGGTGCAATTACTGATGTCAAAGAATTGTAACTTACCCAAATTGCCCAACTCATTTGGTAAGTTCTGAATTTCTGACCCCGAAAAGCTTAGAATTCGTAGTTTCTTCAACTCTCCAATGATGGATAAGTTCTCACCTAGTTGGCACCTCTCCAAACAAAGCATTTTAAGATTCTTCAGGCATTTAATTGAATTTGGTAAGTGTGGTAGATGAACGCCAGTCAAAATCAATATTCTGAGATTTTTCATTCCCTCAAAAATCTTGTCCGGTATTCTCAATGACGGATCATCACTATCAATATGAAAGACTTTAAGCAGAGGACAATTTATATCTTCTGGAAGCTCATCAATGATTTCACTATTGTGTATGGAAATAGCCGTATACCTTTGAAGTTCATCCATGTCAGGCCATTCATCTATTTTTCCATTTCTCAGAAAAAATACATTTTGCTCCTTGGATGCTATTGACAGGGCAACATCGCGGATCATATCATGCATATTGAAATGATCATTGGAATCAGTATCCAACAACAAACTTGAGTCTTTTAGCTTCTGGAGTAATGTATCTGTTCTATTTCGAGCTTCTCTAATTGTATGGACCCCCTGAAATATACCCAAGCTAATGCAGTACTTCATCAAGTCCATAATTAATGCACGATCACCCATTTGAGCACAAAGCAAGAAAACAGACTTAAGGTTCTCACTTCCCAAATGATCATAACTTAACTTCACGGAAAATTCCATAGGATTCTGCAGTCTCATAAATTCTTGCCTTTTCAGTTGGTCCATTTTATTGTTCCAGTCCAAGTAGCCCATGCTTGTCAGCGCTCTTGCAACAGCAACAATTGCCATGGGTAACCCTCCGCACTTCCTTACAATTTCAGTAGTTAAACGTTCAGACTTGGGATTTTTTCCTTGTACTCCAGCTACCTTCTTAAACAACTTCTCGGCTTCCATTTTGTCCAAAATACCCACAGAGAAAATTGTAGTTTTCTTCACATGCATTTGAGTAGACAATACTTCTTTGCTTCTGGAAGTTAGCAAAATTTTGCACCCTTTGTATTCACCAGTAGCCTTTTCGTTCTTCATCATGCTATTGTCAAAGTCTGGTATGTCTTTGATAGTCATCTGGCTGAAACCATCATCATCAAATGGAATTCCTAACTTATTCAAGTCGACTCCTTCCCAAAGATCATCTAGTATTACAAGGGTGTTCTTCTTCTCTCTCTTCAACCTCTGCCGTATACGGTCTGCTCTCCCAATCTCGCTCTCTTCTTCCAGTCTCAACCCCAACATATCAGCAATTTCTCCCTGAATTTTCTTGGGGTCTGGATTCCTTGTTACACTTGTGAGAATCACCGGATAGAACAAATTTTCATCCATAGCCTGCTTAGCAACTTCTTTGACTAAAGTAGTCTTACCAACACCTCCCGGTCCATAGATTCCAATCATTCTGACAGTTGGATCTTCAAGTGCTGCCTTTACACTTTTCATGGTTTCATCCCTTGATTTGAAACTTTCATAACCAATATTGGATAAAGCAGCATCCATGGACCTTGGTCCCAGCCTATAAGAAGCTCCATTGAAATCAGCTTTTGGTAGTAGTCCATCAACATCGATTTTCATCTTCTTTGCCTGTTTGCCCAGTCGATACCTTAACCGCATGCTATTTGGAAACAACCAAGAGCGCGTCCCTTTATGTCCTCCATCTTGTTGAAACTCCTCTGTTTTAGAGATGATATCACTTGCTTGTTTTAACCAATTTTCAACTCTCTGTTCAATTTCATCCCCCTTCCTTAAAGCTTCATCAACTTGATGTTGCACTGCTATCCTTTCAGCTTCAAGTTCCTCAACTCCTTGAACTAGATTCTTGACATTAGAGTTGTAAAAGAAAATGTAACCCAGCTGCCGAAAAACTGGTTGGGCCACAAAACCCAAAGTTTTATCAACAGCAAGAGCTACAAACTCCATACTTCCTCTTAATTTTGATTATAACCTTTCCCTAAGTTTGAAGGGGCAAAAACAAAGAAAATTAAGTAGAATATAAGCATGAACAGAATAACTTGACAAGGAATAGAAAAATAATAAGCACCAAACCAACAGAAATGTTCAAAAGGTAGTTAAAAAGAACATACTAAAGTTAGTTGATCACACAATTTATTAATTATGCAATGCCAATAAAGCAACTTATCCTTTTGGAGCTGACATAACAAACCACGCAGGCACAACTACTAAAAGTACCTGCAATCATTGTTAAGCCTTTCTATGAAGATATCATGGTGCCCGGTAGAAATGCAGTGCCTTGAGAATTGTAATACTAGAACACTGAGATATTTTAATTGACTGAGCAGACTCCAAAAACCACAGAAGTTGTAGTATCATGATATTCAACCTCGACCGTCGGTGCAAAGGCAATCCTGTGTTTCCTCACTTCCTTTTCATCCCATGATATGATATTCAGATCTCAGAAAAACAGTAACCTTACTTGACTTTGAAGCATATAAGCATATATATTGTCTGTTAGGAGTCTCCCATAGTGCTTCAGGCTGATTAAGTACTGAATCATACATTATTTTTAACCCAATCAAAAAGCAAATAAACATTTCACAATATATTCTTGAGTTAGGATCAAATAACACCACACATATATCATCTTCGGCAAAGTTAAGCCGTCTAAAAGTTAATTTTATCAATCCAACTATTGAATTAGAATCACCTATTGTGAAGATAATTTGTATCAAATTTTGTAAACATAACAAATATTTTGTTCTTTAAAATTTGTGTGTTTTTTTATAATTTTTATTTATTTCAAAATCTTTATTGTATATTTTGGTACATATAAAAATTGGAAAAAAATAAATATGAATAAAACTATAATGTAATAACTAATATTTATGTAAGTTTTAAACTTTTATATTTCCATCACTTTTAATATGTAAACAAGTACAACAAATGGTTTTGTTTTCACTTGATAATCAACTGGTCCCTAAGTTTTAAAACTAATCAAGTTGGTATTTAAAGTTGTACTGTAAATCTATTAATCTAGTTAGTCCGTCTGATAAAACATTTACTTAGAATTTGTGTGGATGCAATTATTTTGTTAAAAATATCTCTTTAGATTTTCTGATATATATATATATATATCAAAAATATTATTTGTACACTAAAATCAGCCACTAATGTATTTGTGTATAAATACATGTGTGGTTTAATTTATTTTCACTTTTGGTAGTAGTCCATCAACATCGATTTTCATCTTCTTTGCCTGTTTGCCCAGTCGATACCTTAACCGCATGCTATTTGGAAACAACCAAGAGCGCGTCCCTTTATGTCCTCCATCTTGTTGAAACTCCTCTGTTTTAGAGATGATATCACTTGCTTGTTTTAACCAATTTTCAACTCTCTGTTCAATTTCATCCCCCTTCCTTAAAGCTTCATCAACTTGATGTTGCACTGCTATCCTTTCAGCTTCAAGTTCCTCAACTCCTTGAACTAGATTCTTGACATTAGAGTTGTAAAAGAAAATGTAACCCAGCTGCCGAAAAACTGGTTGGGCCACAAAACCCAAAGTTTTATCAACAGCAAGAGCTACAAACTCCATACTTCCTCTTAATTTTGATTATAACCTTTCCCTAAGTTTGAAGGGGCAAAAACAAAGAAAATTAAGTAGAATATAAGCATGAACAGAATAACTTGACAAGGAATAGAAAAATAATAAGCACCAAACCAACAGAAATGTTCAAAAGGTAGTTAAAAAGAACATACTAAAGTTAGTTGATCACACAATTTATTAATTATGCAATGCCAATAAAGCAACTTATCCTTTTGGAGCTGACATAACAAACCACGCAGGCACAACTACTAAAAGTACCTGCAATCATTGTTAAGCCTTTCTATGAAGATATCATGGTGCCCGGTAGAAATGCAGTGCCTTGAGAATTGTAATACTAGAACACTGAGATATTTTAATTGACTGAGCAGACTCCAAAAACCACAGAAGTTGTAGTATCATGATATTCAACCTCGACCGTCGGTGCAAAGGCAATCCTGTGTTTCCTCACTTCCTTTTCATCCCATGATATGATATTCAGATCTCAGAAAAACAGTAACCTTACTTGACTTTGAAGCATATAAGCATATATATTGTCTGTTAGGAGTCTCCCATAGTGCTTCAGGCTGATTAAGTACTGAATCATACATTATTTTTAACCCAATCAAAAAGCAAATAAACATTTCACAATATATTCTTGAGTTAGGATCAAATAACACCACACATATATCATCTTCGGCAAAGTTAAGCCGTCTAAAAGTTAATTTTATCAATCCAACTATTGAATTAGAATCACCTATTGTGAAGATAATTTGTATCAAATTTTGTAAACATAACAAATATTTTGTTCTTTAAAATTTGTGTGTTTTTTTATAATTTTTATTTATTTCAAAATCTTTATTGTATATTTTGGTACATATAAAAATTGGAAAAAAATAAATATGAATAAAACTATAATGTAATAACTAATATTTATGTAAGTTTTAAACTTTTATATTTCCATCACTTTTAATATGTAAACAAGTACAACAAATGGTTTTGTTTTCACTTGATAATCAACTGGTCCCTAAGTTTTAAAACTAATCAAGTTGGTATTTAAAGTTGTACTGTAAATCTATTAATCTAGTTAGTCCGTCTGATAAAACATTTACTTAGAATTTGTGTGGATGCAATTATTTTGTTAAAAATATCTCTTTAGATTTTCTGATATATATATATATATATCAAAAATATTATTTGTACACTAAAATCAGCCACTAATGTATTTGTGTATAAATACATGTGTGGTTTAATTTATTTTCATTTGTATTTTGTATTCTAGCATGTATTTTATACTGGTGGTTGACTTTGGTAGCTAATTTTGGTGTACACGTAGCATAACTCTATATAATGGAAAATAAGGAAAACAACGAAAACAACTTTTACATTTTTTAAATAAGTTAATCCAAACAAACATTAAACTTAAATTTTCTTGGTAACTCAACATATACTATGAACATTAACTTTATAAAATAGAAAAGATATTCAAAAGTAAAATAAAATCTTTTAATTCATTCAAATTTAAATTAAAAAAAATTACATTCAAATGGAAAACAACTTTTACATTTTTTAAATAAGTTAATCCAAACAAACATTAAACTTAAATTTTCTTGGTAACTCAACATATACCATAAACATTATGAACATTAACCAATTTTTTTATTCTAAATTCTAAATCCTAAATTTTGAACTCTAAACCCCAAATCTTAAATTCTATATCTTAAATTCTCCAAAAATAAAAGTTAATAAAAATAACTTTACAATAAAGAAAACAAAATTGACCAATGTTCACTGCTTTTTAGTTACTATACTTTTTCAAACACTACATAGTATACCCTAGGTACTCTTTTTTTCCTTTGAAATCCTTTCTTTGTTTCTTTGCAGGACAAACAGAACGTCACATTTTGAAATTCAAAACGAAAGGACAGAATCAGTAAAAGAGTAAAACCTCTTGCAAGTTGCAACCACATATAGAAATCATTAAGAATAAAGTAAAAATAAGACGAAAGAAGAAAAAAGAACTTTCTTCTGAGCTGAAAAAACAGAGAGAAATCTTACTCAGATTAGAGATCAAGCAAGACACCGGAAGCAGAAGCGGCGGCGTCAGGACTCAACAGCGAAGTGCGGTGACTGTGACGATAATGAGAAATCACTTCAGTGTTCAGAGACTTGAGATGAATTGCTGTGCATAGTGTTCCAAACTTCCAATTATTATTGACTATTGATATGAAAAGGGAGTTTCATTATTGCAAATTGCAATTAATAAGTGTTGACTATTGACCATTGAGCAGTGTCTTGGCTTTATATGAAAAGGAGCTTCATTATTACAATTAGTGGGAAGAACCTTTATATCCACTATAACTTTTCATGTAAAACGTGCCTTTATTATATAAAGACGAGTCTCTAATAAATTGCTTTCAGACGTGTTCTCAGTTATTGTCTGGAGTGTGAAACATAATTTTCCAAAGAGTTTAGCTAAAGTTACTAATGAAGAAATTTATTATAAAAAATTGTGCAAAGTTTGATCCACATAGCCATATTTGGATACTCTAAATTTTAAATTTTACTCTAGAGGATAAAGTGTGAACTTTCACCATTTATTTTATAGGTAAGACTAAGAGAAGATATGAGAGAGAAACTATTCAAGAGTAAAAGATCATGCTTTATCCTCTAAAATAAAAATTAAAATTTATATAAAAGATTAATTTTTTTTCAAAAAATAGTTAAAAAGATAATGCTATCCATTATTTTTCTTTCCAAAATTATTAGTAATGTTATTAAAAAGATCATATGCAACAATACAACGTTGAATAACCATAATATTCTATTAGACAACAAAATGTCAAATTCTACAACAAAAAATTTGTATCATTGATTCGTTTGGAATAACTTTGATTTCAGTAAATAAGTGGAATTTTTTTTTTACAAATTGTTAAATTTTATTACACATTCATGCTAAACAAAAAATACAGAGAAGATCATACAACTAAGACTAAATGAAC
>NC_029788.2:115015064-115022608 GCF_000816755.2 Arachis ipaensis | reverse complement strand
TCAGATTTTATATGTATATATGAACTATTGTCAAAGCTCTACTAGAGTTCCAAGATGAATTTCATTACTCATGAAGTGTCCATGCAAGAATCACACAGGCCTAGGCTTTGCACCACCCCCACTCTCCTCATAATTGCTGATAGGCGTAGTTGAACCACTTTTTCTTCCACTTGGCCCTGCAAATGTTCTGCCTACAAACTTTCCTGCCTTGCTTAGTCCACTACCAACATTGCCAATGAAACCACCAGCAATGCCAGAGCCGCTGCTGCCGGGACTAGCACCGCTGCCTTGTCCGGATCCACTGCCACCTCCAATGCCGACAAGCCCTGCTCCAGCACTGACGCCACTGCCGACAACTCCAACGCCAGTGGCGACACCACTACCAACCATTCCAACACCGGTTCCAGCTACTGATGCTGCTCTATCTAGTGTCTGCTTTGTAGTCCCTACAACTCCCTCATCTCTACGTTTCTGCATTTCTTCTATTGCCTTTTTCTCTTCTTCTAATGCAGCCAATTGCTCTTCCTTGTTAAAATGATGATAAAAGACCTGAAAATTTCAATGTCATTGTAACTTAACCACACGTAAAGAGAACAAAATAGAGAAAGGAGCTATAATATGTCAAAGATAGCATGACCAAATAATAACAGCAACAAAGCTTTATTCCATTAGGTGAAGTGAACATGATCAAATAACAACATGTAACAAAAAGAAAGGGACCAACCCCAAAATTGTGTACAATTAGACCAACAAAAGTAGTCCAACAAATTGTTTTTGAGAAGAATTAAAGTTTGATTCCTACTCATTCTCTCTCTCAAATTTATTTTTCTTCCTACTTTCAAGAAATTACAAATTATTTGTACCAGTTACCAACTAAAATTTGTTCAGTTTAAGAAACTTTTAATAGTTTTCCAAATAGCACTTGTGATTTTGCAATGATTACAATGCCAAAAAAGAAACAAGATACGGTTAATTTATACCTTTACTGTCAAGGTTCCTCGATCCTTCTTGTCTTTAACCTTTGTATCAAGTGACGCTAGCAACCTCAACTCCTGCTCCTTTTCAGTTTCTTCCTCCAATTCACTAAGTGGAAATTTGGCTACTCCTAATCGCTTATCTTGCCCAATGTCTTCATCGAAAACCTATTTGCAAAGAGGGAGAAAGATGGAAGATTGAATTATTAAAATGTCTAGCTGGGTAAATACAAATGAATGCTCTGTTATTTTAAGACTTCATTGGATAAGAAAGCTGTTATGTGCCTATTTCAGCAAGAAAATATTCTCATATGTACCAGAGTGTAGAAATAACACTAGTGTCAATGTTGGAGCAACAAATTTTATAAGTAGGAGAAATATAGCATTCATATAATCTTGAAGTAATACCGTCAATAGATATTTAGATCAGCTTGCATTTGTTCAATATTTTTTATCTTGGGGGAGCACTTAACTAATTCTTAAAATAAATAATTATTACAAACTAAATGTTGAACAAAGTTTGCATAATTTATTGTGAAATAATCACAATTCAAATTATGGTTGTCCACACACCACAATTATAGTTGAGGATTTTGATACTCTAATGTTAGATAATGTGTAAAGTGACAGAGTAAGAAAGCAAGTTTAACCACACTCGAATTAAGATCCTTTTTTTTTTGGTGGACCCTACTTAATGATCCAAGGGAGATTTTAACCACTAATTTGCTTACTTTACACACTGACTAATTTCAAAAAATATACAATTAGGTCCTCAATATTTGATGGTTATTCATAGTTGTACAATACTTGTGGGAAAAATTGTCTGCTCTTTAACAAAAAACATTGCATAAACTAAATCCTATTCATCACAATTAAGTGATAATATTATGAATGGTGAGTTTGAAAAGTAGACTGCTAGTCAAATCAAAGCACTTGAATAGACCAAGAAAGAAAGCATCTAACACAAATGAAGGCAAAGTATAATGGCGTAAAACCTCAAAAATAATGGACTGAGTCTCCAGGTCTTCTGCAATCAGGTCAAATTTCTCATCCCAAACAGGATTCAGGTTGTTATCAACAACCTTGGTTTTAACCTTAAATATTGGTCGAATATGCAGAGCTACATAAGGATCAGATTTCCCAATCATTTCCATGTTCTTTAAATCATTTGCTTGAACCACCGTTACTGTAACCCTTCCACAGGGTTTAAGCTCCAGTTCACTGCAAACAACAAAGATGCTCCAATAGTGTGATAATAACATACTTGAGGATTCACATTTCCCAAAAAGAACACCATAGTTCTTGAATCCAGAAAGAAATACAACAAACAAAATAAAAAGTTCTATGATGTTCATATTACCTTGTATCAACAGGTACACCGCCAAGTGGAACAACAATCCTATGAGGCCATTGTAGCATATCAGTAACAATTGAGTTCACAGTATCCTGTGAAATGTTCAGTAAAAAGGTTAATGTATTATATATAACTCAAAAGGGAAAAAGGGAAACTTTCATGAAATGGATAGAACTAACATCAATCATATCTGAAACTCCAGGCAGTGCTGTCAAACTTCCACCAACAGCCTTCAGAATGTAATCAATTCTAGGCTTCGGCTGAATAAACATTAATGGAAAAGTCAGAAATTGCAAGGCTAAAATCAATAGTAGCATCTGTAAGACTGTAACACACCCTGACCCTAAGATCATAGAAGCTTCTAATTCTAATTTCCCCACTGCTCTTTCACTATAGCAGAAATATTAGAGATGAGGGTAAAAAGGGAAAAAAAGCAACAATAGGAATATTCACGTAACAAACTAACTGTCCACCTGGCACAGAGGGTGAGGGGCGTGAGCCTAGGGGTGCAGAGGTGTGATCTCACATGATTTGGAGAGAGAATATTATAGGTGTGAATTGAGTGTGAGGAATTAGACTCGATTCATTGTTATTTCCTTTTTCTGTTTCTGTTATTGCCACCATGGAAGCGAGAATGGATAGATTGGAGCGACAGATGGAAGAACAGACTAGAAACATGGAGTTGATCATGAAGATGCTGGAGGAGCTAAGTGGCAGAGAGAGGCACCACTCTAACGCTGGAGCGGCGGAGACGCCGGCGGCACGGGTAGAGGTGAACCGCAGAGTGGAGCTTCCGCATTTTGATGGAGAAGACGTACGTGGATGGTTGGTGAGAATCGAAAGCTACTTCCGATTGAAACAGATCGCATCCGAAGAAAAACTGAACTACGCAACCCTGGGTTTCGGTGGCGAGGCCCTCACATGGTTAGAGTGGTGGGAGGAGCAGACTCCACTCTTGTCCTGGGATAGGTTCAAGCAAGACCTACTGAAGAGGTTTCATCCCGGCGCGGCAGCGAATCCAATGGGACCGCTTCTGGAATTGAAACACACAAACACGGTGGCGGAGTATCGGCGCGAGTTCGAACTAGAGGTGTGGACGCAGAAGAATCTTGGGCATGAGACGCTAATGTGTATCTTCTTGAGTGGGCTGAAGAAGGAGATTCGGGCCGAGATGGCTGTTTCTGACTTTGAGAGCCTCCTAGAACTGATGGATCGCGCGGTGGCCATAGAGCACCGCAACGACGCCTGGCGCCAGGCAGGGATATTCCAAGGAGGGTGAACCCGACCCGGAGGAGGAACCAACACCCAAGGGACCCGATCCATCACAAGCCCAAATTCTGGCTCAAATTCGGAAACCAGTGGACTGGGAGGCAGCAGTGGAACAATTGGTCCAAGAAACATTGGAACCAGGAGATTGTCAACAGAGGATTGGTCACGTGTGGTAAGTGTGTGAGGAGTGTGTGGATGTGTTTAGTTACCAAACAAATTAAAACTTCTATCCTATTTTGTCTCTGTTTTAGTGTCTAAGCTCGAGATACACAAACCAAACGCAGCTGTAGTGCACTGCTAGGCTTATTCTACTGGTATAGTGGACTAGTGGTATCTATGTATGCCTTGCTGAAGAGTGCGTCGATTCGAATCTTAGCTATGTCTTAGAAGTGGTTATATAGAATTCATCGGATCTGTGTTATATATTGAGTCAGTAACTTGAAAAAGAAAAAGGCATCAGACCCCTATGACTTAAGTTTTACAATCCAAGTAACTTCTGAAATTTAACTGAATTTTCAAGTTTGATTACGTTGATCGCACTATGATAAATTAGTCAAACTACTAAACCACAAACATCTAGGTTTTTTTCCCACTAGGTGATCAATTATCAAGATTTGTTCGGCTTTTTACCTCAGCAAGTAGAGCAACAACAACAGCAGAAATGCATGGCATGTCTTCACAAAGTTGGAATATGACACGGATAACGGTGAAAACTTGGAGATCCTTCAACTGAAGAAATAAAACTCAGTATTTTGAGCATTTCATAAATCAACAAGAAATTCAATATAAAATACTGCTAAGTTTAACCTGAATTGGGATGGATGCAATTGTTGCATCAACAGCCAAAACAATATTGGGATCACCACCCCAACGGAAATCAATGTCCATTGTTATTTGGCCTTTCTTGAGACGCTGAACACGAATACCTGCATGGGTCAAGAAACTATTCATGCATTAATTCTTGATATACAAAATTGACCCAATAGGGAAATTAACAAAGGTAGATAACACAAGGATCGCATATAAATTGAATCTCCTAATTTTTGCATGGTTTTAGATTTTAATGGATGTTGCCAAGTGATGGCAGATCAAATTGGTTGGATAACGGATAATAAAGAAATGAAATCTCATTAAATAACATAAAGAGACATAAAAAAAAAAAAAATCTTACATAACCTGCTTCAAAAGGTTTCAAAATTTTGTTAGTAGATACCTTCAATCTTTGGAGCGACACTTCCAAGGGACAATTTACTGAACTTCAATGAACTAATACCCGGCGGTCTATACTGTTCCAATATTGGTTCAACAGATTCTCTTATGACCATTGATGCTGCCTAAACGAAAATATAATTCAAATCAAGCACAACTATCAGCAAGGGAGAGAAAATCAAGATTTATATAAATTGAACGAATAAATTATGAAATCGTAATAAAATCTAAATCATAAAATTGTCTGACCTAGTAGAAATTTGGTACAATCAATTGCTTCATTCAGAATCGTAATATCAAAAGATTTTAAGAGTTAAATCAAGATTACTGACAAACCAAAGCCATGTCTTGGTCTATCTAGACAAGATTCATTCAATATGCTCTTTTTCTCATTTAAACTCAACAAACAAGTGAGAAGCTATATAATGTTATATCATAAATTAACCTTAATATTTGATTATAAACTAAAAAATTAAAATGTATTCTGTAAAATGAACAAATAAAGTACAGAAACTATTGCAGATCATGATGAAAACAAATAAAGTGCATGCAAGCATACTCACATCTGCCACAAATGGCCAAAGTTTAGACAACTGCTTGTTTAGCCATTTCACCTGTAAGAGTCAATGAAGGGAAGCATCATACACAGCAATGCATATGCAACAAGAAACATAAATGTAGTAATCACAGTTTCAACAAGTGATGAGAATCCAACCTGCTCATATACAGGAAAAGATATCCATTCAGGAAAGTTATCACCACAAAGTCTCTTCACATCATCTCTGTTTAGGGATCCAAGGAGTTTAACATCAACTGCCTGCAGTAACATAAATGATATCAAGATAAGTGATATCAACAGATTAAAACACACCATTCTCAGTCCCCAAGCCTCCCCTTTTTCATTCTGCAGTTAAATCAAGACATACTCCACTACCCCGAGCAAAGTTGAAGTTCTTAAAAAAGCTGTAAAATTACAATAAGAGTCTTATGACAATCAGATAAATGAACTGCTAAGCTTGAAATCTGTCAGCTTTCTGCCTTTAATTTATCAGAGGAAATCAAATCCATATCTTTGTTTTTTTGGTTCTCACAATAGCTCCCAACTAGGCAGGTTAATGACCAATTCGTCGTGAATTGGAGCTCTATACAAGAATATGCCCTTCGCCAATGAGTTACCTAATATACAAGTGATATTCGTACACCCAACACTTATTTAAGTGACGAGCAAGCTGACCACTCGAACAATCCAGGTTGGTTAATCGAATCCATATCTATCAATTAGTGAAGTATCTCCTTACACTTCATTACCATTCCGATTGCTTAATAACAAGAAGAAGAACTTTATATTAACCAATTTCCTATGAGCTGTAAAAATGATAACATATATTATTTCTGCATATAATTTTCCATTTTTCCAGAAGCAATAATTCAAAAGTCATAACATATAGTCTACATTATTATATATAACATCCTTTATTATGAATGATCTCCAAGTCTTTTCTGTGTTTTACATATTCAAAACTCACTAGCTGAACATATCTCAAATTCATCAACTTTCCTAGCTTCAACACCATCTCTAAAACACTGATCAACAACAATTTTTAATATAAACAGCACAAGAACATTATTGGTTTCTAAAGATTATTAAATCCAAAAAGAAAGAAGAAAAGATTAAAATAACGAAATCATGACACCTTTGCAGTCCTTTTGGCGCTTCGGTATCTCATCATGCGATGCCACCCTGCCATCAATGCTATGCCAAATACCATCCCAAGAAACATCCCAGAAATCAAACCCATTTTCCCAGATTCCAAATAACACCAAATCCTTCTTCAACATAAAAGAATAAAATTAAATCAACGAAAAATATAAAAATCAAAAATAGAAATAATAATTTAATAAAGAAAACATATATTCAACGAAATGAACGTGCAAATCACTACAAACACAATGATCAAAAGAATTGGAAACTTACCGTTAAATGTGAGAAGAGGGATCAGAAAGGGTTGAATTGAACGTGCGAAGATGTAACCTTCAAATTGGAGTGATGATATTATTATGATTTAGGAATGGACGAAGCTAACCGTGCAAGAGTGCAACTGAAACGAAACAAGCTATGATTTTCTGTTACAAGTTATGGGACCCTCTCTTTCTCTCTCTTCCCTCTTGTGGGAATCCATTTTCTTATTATATATGTACTTTTTATTTTCTTCTTCCTTGCTAAAAATTTAATTTCTGTGTGTTATAATTTTTTTTTTTTTTAACCAAAGATATTAAGACTCGAACCTGCAACCTCTTAGAATAGAAAATACAATAACGTATTAAATCAAGCTAAATAATTGTCCGCTACGGAAAATTACTTATTTTCCTATGTTTTTATTGGTTATTAGTATACAATTTCATCGAATTTTAAAAACATGAGTGTAATTTATCCTAAAAATTATACGTTTGATGTACATTAGTATAAATATAAGAGAAACTATTTGGACCAATAATTTTTAATATTTTTAGTTATTATTTGGCTCGTATAAATATTAAATTATTTTTAACTAATAAATTTTATTAATTTATATGTATAAATTTTAAAAAACGTGAATGTAAACTGTATTAATTTATATATACACAAAATTAGTAAATATAAGTATAAATTATATATTTTTTGTATAAAATATTTATAAATATGAATATAAATTATTGTTAATTAAATGCTGATAAAAAATTAATAATATTTATTGATA
>NC_029788.2:115012976-115013382 GCF_000816755.2 Arachis ipaensis | reverse complement strand
GTAAATTTAATGTGATGGTCTATTCTTATTACATTAGCTATGAATTCATAAACAGAACTTTTTGATGATATTTTTGGCTGGAAATATTTTGATTTTTTCAATAGGTTTAAATAAATTTTAAATTTTTGTAAATATGATAAAAATATAATTATGACTTTTTAATTATATTTCTTTTTTTTTTTTCGGTGATTCTACTTCTGCCAAAAAGAGCTATTCAAATATACTAACACGATATAATTAAAAATATTCTTTTACCAATAGAAAATATCGAACTAAATGTACATCAATATATTCATTGACTTACAATTATATATGTTCTAAATCACCAAAAAAAAATCATATATGTTCTATTTCCTATTTTTGAGTTTTGTGAATTAAAATAAGAGTTTAATTTTGATATAATAAT
>NC_029788.2:115011092-115012709 GCF_000816755.2 Arachis ipaensis | reverse complement strand
TTTTATTAATACAACAATATATAATTAAGTTTGTCTAAAGTGGCTTTTTTTTAAATCGTGTATGAAAATTAGATCCTGAAAATAGTTAACAATTTTCAAAGGGCACACAATATAATGCACATTTGGCAAAAATATGCTGCCTGGAAGAAAACTCAAAAAGAATTGTCTTTGGAAGGAAAAACGCATGCGTGGTGGTTGTCGAAATATGCAAATGTTTGGCTGTATACACCTTTTGTTTGGAAAAATCATTTCTAACTTTTTGAGAGAATTGATTCTGCACACATTAGTTCATGCTTTTTCCAATACTAGTAAAAACATCATTTCTTTCTTTTCTGGTAAGGGAATATTAAATTGTCAAAAAAAAAAGGGGGGAATATTAAATTTAAACGAAAAGATATTAAAATTAAATAAATCTAACTCAATTTTAAAAGTTAGTTCAAGAATTTTTTTACTTTTTATATTGGAGTTACAATAGCATAGTTGTCAGAACCGAACCGGTAATCGAACCGGTCAGGTCACTGGGTCACTGGATTATTGGTTCAACCGCTGAGTTACTGGTTGAACCGGTTGACTCGGTCCTATGTAAATAAAAAATAAAAAATAGTCAAAAGTTTAAAATTAAAATTTAAAATACATATTTTTACTAATATTTTAAAATATCAAGTTATTTTAAAATAATATGGAACATGAACAATAAATATTTTATTATTTTTACTCTATCATAAATATTTTTATTTTGTTTTTATATTAAAATAACTATTATTTTTAAATTTTAATAATTTATTAATTAGTTTATATCTTTTATACTATTATATACTACAAGTATTTATTAAAAAATAATATTAATAGATATTATATAATTATAAAAAAATAAGTGAGTTTATCATTATTGTTAAATAAAAATATAATTAATTTAAGAATGAGTGAGTTTATAATTAAAATTAAAATAAATTAAATAAAAATAAACTATTTGATAAAAGATATCTATATGTATTATAATTTGCATAAATTTTAATAGAAAACACAGTGGTTTGGTGGTTGTGAAACTTTCTGGTTTCCTTGAGGATAGGGGTTTGAATCCTACCTCAAGCATTTTGGAAATATTTTTTTTCAAGCGGTTCGGTCAGACCACCTCACCGGTTTGCACCGGTTCACACCGAATTTGACCGATTCAATTCCTTGTGCGGTTCAAACACTGTACCGGACCGGTATAGGGTCCGGTTCATTGGTTTTCCGGTCGAACCGACCGATCCGGTCCGGTTTTTATAACTATGTACAATAGTGCTTTTTTTAAAATGTGGGTTGTTTGGTTGTTATTTTTAAATGTAGAACCGTTTAATTAGAGATGTAGAAATCGGACCGTCCGATTTATTAGATGTACAGAAATCAAATTGTCCGATTTGTAGAGGTAAATAAATCAGACCGTCCGATTTATACACAGTACAGAAATAGATTGTCCAATTTGTGTTAAAAAAATTTAAAGATTTGATGTACAGAAATCAAACTTTTCGATTTGTATATCTTTCACAATTTTAAAAAACACTAAAAATTATAATGTTTGAATGTATCACTACTTTTACTTCCACACCTAAAAAAAATAGCCTTAGTTCAAAGACT
>NC_029788.2:114980554-115011045 GCF_000816755.2 Arachis ipaensis | reverse complement strand
ATAATTCCACATTTAAGAATAACACCCTAATAATCTATAATTAAAAAAAAACACCATCATCAATCAATATAAAAAAAAAAAAAGTGCAACCAAGTAGGCTAGCACATACGGAACCATGGCTATGATTGACCAATCCCACACTTCACCTTGGTCTTGTGCTGCCACCATCTTCCTTTCAGAAAGTATTTGAGAATCCAAATAATTCAGCCATTATAAGTCAAAAATTTCTATATTTGACTTCATTTATATAATCTATTTTATTGAATTTTATCAAATTTACTTATCACACAACATATCACAAATTATACAACCCTCATATATTAATCATAATAATATTATTAATTATTAGGATGCAACTATATAACATACTAATGATATTTTTTAAGGTTAAGTACAATTTTGGTCCCTAACATAAAGGATAAAAATTTATTTCGTTTGCGGCCTTTTTTTCGCTATAAAATGATTCTAAAGGTTTTAATTTATTTTAAAGTCGTCCTTTTTACTAATTTTATTTTTTTATTACCAAATTACTCCTCATTAAAAAAATTTGAGAAACAGGGGAGAGGTGAGGGAAGAAGGGGGGAGGGAAGCCGCACCGCCACAACGCCGCCCTGCTGCCTGTGATCTGCCACTGCTCCGCTCCCCGTTTCGCCATTTCTGCTTCAGCTTCAGCTTCGGCTTCTGCTTTTGCTTCTACATCTGGATCTAGATCTGCTTCTTCTTCTATATCTGCATCTGCTTCTTCTTCTGCTTCTGCATCTGTTTTTGCTTCTACTTTGTTTCTGTTTTGCTTCAACTTCTGATTTTGTTTTTTATTCTGATTTTGATTTGTTATTTTTCTGATTTCATTGTTGTTGTGTGTTAATTTTGTTGTTGAATTTGATGTTGAATTTGATGTTGTTAATTTCTGTATTTGAATAATCTTGAATCTGATTATTGGGATTTGATGGGAGTAAGGGTGGTGGTGGTGGTGGTGGTTCTGCTTCCGGTGAATTTTGGAGAAGAAGGGGGAAGGGTATTTTCATCCGAAGGACGATTTTAAAAATAAGTTAAACCTTTGGAACCATTTTATAGCGAAAAAAAGGCCGAGAACGAAATAAATTTTCAGCCTCTACATTAGAGACCAAAATCGTACTTAACCCTATTTTTTATAATTTGATTTTCATATATACTATTGAAAAAAAGACTAATAATAATAATATGCTTTAATTGACATTAATTTTAATTTATTTTTTTAACCACTAATTCACTGATTCACCGCAATAACATTGGAGGGAGTTAAAGTAATTGCAAAGGGTGCCGAGCTCAATAAAAAAAATCACAATTTTGAGTTCATCACTGGTGGCATAATAAAGTTGGATTTTCAAGTTCTCAATTCATATTTGGGTAATTGTGTTGGATTTGAAAGGGTATCATTGAGAATAAGAGATTTACTTGGAGAAGACGGAGTTACTATTGCGGCTAAAGCAATTGGAAGCACAATCAAGAAGCTTGATGCATCACTTCTTGGAGAGGCAGAGAAATGAATTTTGGATTGGAGGGTGTTACATTTGTCGGACAAATGTAGACATCCTACTTGGTCTCCGTAATTGAAGCTTTATGAGTCTAATTTCGGGTGCGATAGGTCAAAGAAATTTACGACCAATTGTAGTTCTTTTTTCTGGTAGTATAATATTTGAATTCGACCTTAACACAATGTATATGTCGAAAGGAGTTGAAGGATTTGAACAACAAATAGATTCACCCTATGAGATTGTTTATAGTCAACTAATTTCTAAAAGTATGAAAAATTACACTAACTATGATGAGTTATTGTATATTGGTATTAAAATGATTTATCTTTTTATGTGTTTATATGTAGTTACAATTATATTGTAAAAACAAATGTACTATAAATTTTTTCGCAATTTTTTATTTTCAAGAATATGTTATTGAACGATACAAGTGGCATGGGCAAAGTTTTTAAGTTTCCATAGAATTATAACATTTATTTATATGCATAACATTCGTAAGTTCATGCTTATGTCATCCATAATTTCTTACACATTACATCCAAAGTTAAAGATACATAACATCCATAATTACATGAAACTAGTATCTAGAATTACAGTAAGGTATTTTAGTTATTATATTCGACATTAAAATTACCCTTACTGTATAAGTAACTATCAGGTTGAGTTTCGATTGTGATTGTTTAGTTTTTTTTTTCAGGTCACAAATCAAATCATTGGTATCGAGGAGATAGAGCTTGAGGAGGGGATGTGCTTCGGCACATTAGAAGATGTGCGCATATATTATACCGATATGCAGCAAGGATTGGTTTTGTTGTTAAAAAAGGAACAACTAGCTGATAGACAAAAAATGGTCAAAAAGTGTTTGTTAATCAAGCTTTGCATTATAACAAATATGGCTACTGCACATCCCATGTAAAAGCATCTAAGAGAAGAAAAACATTATCCTCTACAAACTGCAAAGTTCATGTTTTGTAGCATTAGACAAGATGATTGAGCAATAGAGGATCTCTCGTTTAGAATTATCCCACACACATCCGCTTCATCCAAAGCTATCTAAGCATGTTCCCAGTAAACCGACAGCTAAGTATGCATGTGAAGGACCTGATACAACAAAACAACTAAGCTGGACGTAGACCGAGCAAGAAATACCTGGCACTAGCCAATGCCGCGAGTCACCTTGCCAACCTTACTTTTACAGAGAAGGATGTTAAAAATTACATCAGTCGTAACTTACACATCGTTGGGGATGAGACGGATTCAAAGGAGTTGCTTAAATACTTCTCACGAATGAAGGAGCTAAACCCAAACTTTTTCTTTGAGATAGATGTAAACGAAAACCACAAACTTAGAAATGTGCTTTGGGTCGATGCTCGGTATAGAGCTGCATGGAAATATTTTAGTGATGTCGTAACGTTTGACACTATTTACAAGACTAATAGGTACCAAGTTTTTTTTTTCGATTTAATTAGGTTTTTCAAGTAAGACATTGGATTTAACACTTACATGTTTTTGTCTACGCTTCTTGAATGTGGATTATTGCGGAATGAAGAGACTAGTACATTTCAATGGCTTTTTCAGACTTTGATAAAGTGCATGGGAAAGTCTCCCGCTTGTGTCATAACAAACCAGTGCCTTTAGATGCGTTCTTCATTAGAGGTCACCTTGCCAAACACATGCTATAGATGGTGCATATGCCATATTTTAAAGAAGATATCACATGAGTTGTTAGGTTTTCATCGTTTCGATGAGCTCAGCACGTGCATGAAGAGGATTTGTGGGAATCCAGATCTAAAGATTCATTTGAGAGAGATTGGTAGAATTTTATTCAAGAGTATAACCTCCACAATTCTATGTGGCTATATAGCAGCGTGTGTCTAACATGGTTATGGATGTTACTTTCTAGTAGACATGGATGTTGCACTTAAGAGTTAACATGCACTATTGCATTTTTGTTTTCTTTATTCATTAGCAGATATGTTTGTCGACTGACACATGGGGGTGCCAATATTTTTCAAGGATGAATTTTGGGATGACATGAGGAGCACACAACGTAATGAGAGCATGAATGTGATTTTTGATAAATATTTAAACAGTAAGAGCTCCCTATTGTAGTTTGTTCGCAATACTAAAACTATCTTATAGACAATGAGCAAAAGGAGTTTGAGTGTGACGCTGCTAATTTAAGAGCGATTATCCCTTGTGCTTCCAACTCCCAATAGAGAAGCAATTTCAGAGAGAATACACTAACTCTATGTTTTAGAACGTTCATGATCAATTTAAAAAGAAGGCGGATTACATTCTCTCCTTAATCAACCATCATGGCACAAGTACAGTGTGTGAAGTTGATCAACAAAAGATGGTGTCTAACATGTCAATGGATAGTTGATACCAAGTTGTCTATAGCTCGCACTCATCAGAAGTTCAATGTGATTGCTACTTGTTCCAATTGGATAGTATTCTATGTTGCCACATTCTTCTTGTTCTTTTGCATTTTCATGTAATAACGGTGTCCTCATAGTACATTCTATTCCAATGGAATAAGAATGTCAGTTGCAAACACACACACATCAGGAGTAGCCACGACATGGACCGTTTTGACGACAGCATTATCATTTTTAGGAAATTGTGTTCTCATTTTTACAATGTCGTTCAGGATTTCGTGACTTCTGCAGGGGATGCTATTATATTGCGTGATGTCATTGACAGTGCCTGGTACAAGCTCAAAGAATACAAAGAATCCAAGCGTTAAGCTGCACCTATAACAAGTGTAATTAACTTGCACAGGCATGATGAGTGCCCTATTGGCATAGATAAGCTACTAGGGTCACGTCCACTACAAGAAAGATGTTGAATACTGTCGAATTTACCATCGAATTTAGTGTCGGAGGTTAGCGGCGGATTTGACAATAAATTCATCGAGTAAAAAAATTATCGTCGGATTCAGTTTTGTGATGGTAATAATTGAAGAGAAAAAAGAAATATTTGCGCGATCATTACCGACGGTAAGATAACTAAATGAAACGTGTCATTTTGGTCACAGGCTGTGAGTTACTGGCGGATTTTTCCGACAATAAATCCATTGGTAAAATTGACCTAAATTCGAATTTTTAAACCCTTCCCCTTCATTTCTCCAACAGCATCTTTGCCACTCATTGTCGCTGCCTCCTGCAGCTTCGTCATGCCGCCTCGTCATTCCTTCCTTCTGTCGTCGCCACCTCTCATTTGTCACCACCTTATGTACTAAGCCTCTTTCTTTGACTAGTTTCTTTTGAATTTTTTTTTCAACATTTAGGATTTTAGGGTTTGTTCAATTGTTTGAAACTTTTTTAAAATTGTTAATCGTCTTATTTTGTATATCTATTTGTTCAATTATTTGTGCAATTATTGCTTAATTTTTTGTTCGGGTTTTAGGGTTTGTTCAATTTTTTGTTTAATTGTTAGATATTCTTTGCCTCCTTTGCTTAATGAATTGAATAGGATGAGGATACATTTGTTATTGTTTTTGTTCTGATTAATCTGTTGTATGTCGTGTTTGTTGTTTTTTCATGTAAGTGTTTAAACATCTTATTGTTTGGATATTCTTGGAGTATTTAATTATAAAAAATATTGGAGTTAATTTGGTATTCTGGTATTAATTTTATATTATTATAGATTGTTTTTGTATTATGATGGAGGATTATGTTTTTCTTATTTTTATTAAATAATTTAGAACTGATAATGTTTCTTGTGATTTTTAATTTTTTATTATGTGGTGGATTATTTTGTTGGAAGTTTTAAATTATGTAGCGGATTGTTTTGTTGGAAGTTTTAAATTTTGTTTGCTTTAAAATTTATTTTAATTTTACTGGCACAAAATCTGCTCGATGAAATTTATTTGATGCACTGGTATGCAGCATTGTGACATGAACTGGAGAGTCATGGATTCAAATCTTAGATTGGCTACATAAATATGTGTTTTTAAATGTTAAGTAAATCGTTTGCTCTTGGTTTATTGTAAATTTACATTTTGGCAGCTTCATTGATTTGGAATCAGATGATACTATTACAATAAAATTCAGAGGAGATGGTAGACGTTATATGGCTATAGTGAGTGCATTTTTGTTTTGTCAATTCTCAATGCTGAAATGTTGTGCTAGTGATTCTTGAGAATTTAATTTCTGGGTAGTCTTGCAACTTGTAAGTATCATAAATAGTTTGGTATGGTTGATTCTTTATTTAATGTAGTAGCAATAGTATAGCCTATCTCTAATGCTCATCAGTATTGCTCTTTTGATTTTTTATTTAATTTTGTTTAATTTTTGTAATTGAAGGTTTGGCGTATTTCAAATATGATTTTTCCTGCTTAATTGAATTATCTTATTTTTTTTAGTTTTAATAATAAACTTTTTAGCGACGAATTTACCGTTGGTTAAATCTTTCGGTAACTATTAATTTAATAAATAATATATTACCTTTAGATTTATTGGGAAAAAATTTGACAGTAACAAGTTTCAGAATTTCGCAAATTAAAAGTTTATATCTGCCAGTAATTAGCGGCAGACGAAAAAATCTGCCAGTAAATAGTTACCGGCGAGATTTATACTATTGAATTTATTCAACCGCTAAATCCAACGGTATTCAGTGAATTTCTTGTAGTAGTTGTGCTTCTACTCAAGGTCGTCCGGTGACCATCAAACATAGGACAGCTCTGGATAAATCTATTGAAAAGAGGGCTCACAAATGTAAGAACACTCACCATCACAACGAGATAAATTTATGAACTATACCCTTTTCGTGTGATTTGTCTTTTTTAATGTGTTGACTAGATGATAATTTAGGATTTCATTTTCACTTTAATTTATGTGCTCAAGTACCTAATGGTACTGAACAACCATTTTCTATCAATGTGGCATCTTCCATCAAAGATACACAGTCACCTTGTTCATGAATTACGAACAATTTAGTTGTGTACTTTAGTTCTTTCACATCACTATTGAATTCATTTTGTAACGCTAAATAATCGTGTATGATTTTCTCTTGGTATTTGTTATTTTTTATAGCGTTAATGTCATGTCTGTTTATTTTTTTTTTCTTACACACATTAGTGACCTTCTTTATTTACAGGAAGCATCTTTGGTAGACTTAAAGATTAATAGCACTACATAAATAAGTTTTAGATTTTAGTAACTTATTACTTTATAATTTGGTCATTTTCGTATTTATGTGAGTTGTCATACTTAGCTCATAGAGTATGACATTCGATTTTAATATCTCTATAGTATTGGTAGTTTAGTGAGTTAGTTTTATATATTTTATATACTCCCTTATTATAATTTTATGTAACATTATTAAATAAAACATAATAAAAGATTTGGTCGAATAAAATAAAACTTTTTTATTTATTTTATTCTTTTGTACCTTTATTTTTTTTGTTTTACTTGTTAAAGTGTTTGTTAATCATTGTTATTAAAAATAAATCAGAATATAGTTAACATTGAATAGAAAATGTTCAATTGATATTTGGTCATGACGATAAATTAGTGCATTAACTAAAGTTTAAAGTTGAAGTAAAAAATTGGCTCGTACACAAAAAAATCTATAATTTATTATATATAATGTTCACTTTTATATATTTATAACGTGCATAATCTTAGCAACATAACATCTGTAATAAAAAAAATATCTACTATTGATTCAAACTTTTAAAACTAATATCATATTTTTACGGATTAATAGTCAAATTAGTCCTTGAAAGATAAAACATTCTTTAAATTCATTCCTGAAAAATTTTTTCAATCAAATTGATCCTTCAAAGATTGCAAATTAATCATATTTGTCCTACAATCACTCTATTAACAATTTTTTTTCAAAGATTGATGTTGTAAAACGTTAATTGATAACATATATAATACTTGATATGTCTAATTGGATATGGACTAAATATGTTTATGAAAATTTATTAATTTAGTCATTTCTCCAATTACAAAAATTCTATTCCTAATATAACCTAGTGACTAAATTGATAGATTTTCGTAAACATATTTAGTCAACATCTAATTGAACATGTTATGTGTCATGTGTACTATCAGTTAACATTTTACATCATCAATAAATTGATGAAAATTGTGAATGGAGTAATTGAAGGACAAATATGATTAGTTCGAAATTTTTGAAGGACCAATTTAATAGAAAAAATCTTTGAGGGATGAATTTGAAGAATGTCTTATCTTTCAAGGACTAATTTGATTATTAACCCCATATTTTTACCTTTTACATGCATCAGACTCTTTCAAAACAAAAGGTCTTAAAATGGTTTGTAGAGTTTGCGACTTAAAAAAAGAGTTAAATTGTAGCATATGATACTCTTAGAAATTTCTTACTCGCATATGCATATACTCTTAGGAATTTCTTACTCTCATATATAAATATATATATACACATTATAGAAATTATAATTATAAAAATAGCAAGAATGTTTAAGGGTTAAGTATAGCTAACTTATAAAAAATGTGTACTCTTTTTTTTTATCCGTTAAACACCCATAAGTATTCTTTAATAACATCCATAAAATTCTGAAATCAAATTAACAGTAAATCCACACACCAACACATATTCTAAGTTATTGTTTATAGTTCTGTTTAGTTTTTTATTCCCTTTCCGCCCCTCGAATCAGCGATTTCGTCCTCGGATTCTTCCAAGGGTCTTCAATCTTCTTTTTCCTGCCCCTATCATCCACATGGCAATGCGACACATTAAATACATCCTCTACCACGCTCCTAGAGACGTTGTCCTTGCAAAATAGTATGTCGATTATCAGTTCCTTTTGAATTTGTTGCAGTTGGACCTGTGATAATAAATAAACGTATATTTGTGTGGTATAAAATACATTTCAAAATAAATATAAATTCAGCCATTATAAATAAAATACATCCAAAAAGAATTAGATAATAAATAAGCAAATAAGTATCAACATATGTTTTGAATTATACTAACCATCATCCAAATAGGCATATTTGATTCCTCATCTGCCATGGTTTTTGGATCCCACATTTCCATCTATTTTATAATATATATGCCATAGTCTCACCTATCCAACACAAACAACAGAGAGCTGTGTCAATATATTAAAATTTTGCTTCTGTTTTTTTTAATATATTTTTCTCTGTAGTCCACTTACCCATCTGGTTGTGTTTGGGATCACTGTTTCATAGCAAGACTCGAAACCCTCCCTTATGAATACTACACTCTCGTCTATAGCCACAGCCAATTCCTGGAGAAGAATTTCCTATGACAAGCCAAATAGAAAAGAAGGAAAGAAAATAAAATAAAAAAACAAACAGTAAAAGTATCAAGTATCACTTATGGTATAATCAACATCATTTCTATTTCACTTACAACATATTTATCTATTCTCTTCCGCCGCTCGAAGTCTGGTTCATTGTGTATGGAGTCTAACACCCATAGGTTATCGGTATGCCGGTGGAGCACATATAGCCACCAACGATCATTTTGACATACTGGAACAAACTGCTTTATGGTTGAAAAAGCATGTTAACATATAGTTTTTTTATTATCAAATGCTTATAAAGAAAAGAAGATTTTGTATATAGTTGTTAAGCAAGTAATTATATAGTCCATTTCTTTTGCATTTTCCTCATCAAACCAGTGCTGTCTACAACCTGTGATCCGACTAAGAACAGGAATGAATCCCTTTTTCGCGCTCACACATCATTCAATATTTTCATCAGTCAATATTAACCCCTGCAAACCCACTTTTTTATTATTTGAACACTTGGTTAGAGTTATTATGTTATCTAACTAATTACAATTTACCACTTAGTAAGTAACAATCAAATTAGTAAGTAACAATCAAATATCATCAAGATATCTAAATAACATCCTTATCATACCTAAAAGTCATAATTAAAGATTTAGTTGGTTAAGGACACTTTACACTAACCATCAATCTCGGCAAAAGACGGTAAAAATTCTTGCAAAACCTTGCGATGCTCAAAGCATTGAATATGGCACAACAGTAATCAACCACCTGAATATAATAGAATAATGCATTTTATAGCTCTATAAAACAATACATATTCATCAAATTTTGATGCCATTTTGTGTCGTCGTACCGTATCGCTTACTCTTCTCTGCCAGCCTAATGTTTTCAAGTCCACTCGCTGTAACTCAACATCATCACCATTCCGAATAGTATGTTGTGTTGTCCTGCGATCTGTCACCCACTTGTATATATTGTTTATGTCATTACCTGTAGACCTTGCAACACTCCCTGATGGCATTGGTGTTTTCGCCACATCTTTCGATTTCCTTATATTTTTTGGTGTTCTGGGTTCCGGCATCACATTTGGCCGGTTTATTACCAAAGATTTGGATGGTGAGTCTGGTAGGTGCATCTGAGTGATGCCAAGTGAGAATGATGGGATTGAAAAGTCTACCAAAATTAGATCTTTTGGCGTAACATTCAATACAGTGTCAAGTTCTCCCAAATCCATGCACGTAAATTAGCACTTAAGTCAATTTAAGTTAGTTCCTATTGCAAATTCTCACACAAGTCTTTTATACTTTATTTATTAGGGGTTTAATTACTCTATTGGTCCCTATAGTTTCGCAAAATTTTCAATTAGGTCCCTATATTTTTTTCTTTTTAATTGGGTCCCTACACCAATTTTTTTTCAATTAGGTCCCTCTTAGTAGTAATCGGCTTAATTTTATAAGGACCCAACTAAAAAAAAATTGGTGCAGGGACCTAATTGAAAATTTTGCAAAACTATAGGGACCAACAAAGTAATTAAACCTTTATTAGGCAAGAATGTCTTTGTCAAAGTGTTTTTAGTGTAGACTAAAGTAAAAATGGAAGAGCAATACCAATATTTTCATACGTTTAATATCCATAATGTTATACGAATAACATCCTATGTAAAATATACATAACATCCGAATTAAAAAAAATCAGAAGTAACAAATACTGATTTTGACTATAACTATCAATGTTTCGTATCAATTCATTATCAAATCATTTTACTTAAAGGCAAATCAAGAGCAAGAATATTAGTTATTGGATTTGTATTAAAGCTAAATGAAATTAACTTGCCTTTTCTCTAAAGGACATTCATCAAATTTACCATCTACTACCTTTCCAGCCGTTGTGTCAGGCATTCTCTTACAAGTCTTCTTCTTACAACTGGGATTCCTCCTAACGCATCCCTTCCTTGATATGCAACTACACTTTCTATTTAAATAAATTTGAGGTTGAGTAAAAGAAGGAGATAAAAATAAAGGAACTAACACAAATCTAACGTGATCAAGTAAAGCTAGTACTCTCAAATCTATTTAGGGTTTGAATTCGAAAGTTTTCTCAAACTATTTTAGTGCAGAATAAAGTAAAAGAAGAAGAATAACACTTGCAGTTTCATGAGTTTAACATCCATAAAGTCATATATATATCATCCGAATTAAAAGTCATAAATACAAAACTCTGATTCTGAACAAAAATATCAAAAATCAATATCAATTCATTATCAAAGCAATAATGGTGAATCAAAAAGAAGAATATTATCTATTTTAATTCGTATTAGTGCTAGAATACAATTAACTTGTCTTTTATATGAAGGACATTCATCAAATTTATCATCTGCTACCTTTCCAGCTGTGTGTGAAGCATAAACTCATCCTTCATGGGCATTCTCTTACAAGTCTTCTTCTTATAGTTGGAATTCCTTCCCACGCATCCCTTCCTTGATACACAAATGCACTTTCTATTTAAATAAATTTGAGGGTGAGTATAAGCGAGAGATAAAAATAAAGGAACTAACACAAATCTAACCTGATCAAGTAAAGTTAGTACTCTTAAATCTATTTACAGTTTGAATTCAAAAGTTTTTCCAAATTATTTTAGTGCAGAATAAAGTAAAAGAGAAAAAATAACACTGGCAGTTTTATGAGTTTAACATCTATAAGGTCATACATATAACATTCTTTGTTAAATACACATAATATCCAAATTACAAAAATCATAAATACAAGAAGCTGATTTTGAACACAAATATGAAAAATTAGAATCAATTTATTAGCAAACCAATAATGGCGAATCAAAAAGAAGAATATTAGCTATCGTGATTGGTATTAATGCTAGAATACCATTAACATGCCTTTTATATGTCTTTTGCTTACACCTTTATTTCCTCCTAATACATCTTTTCTTGGATACACAATTGTGCTTTTTTGATAGAGCAGTCTTCATCCCCATGAATTCTAGAAGACTCTGTAGTGAACAATATTTAAGCCCTATTTCATTGGAGCATAAAAGAGGTGATCACGTAAACATATATTTCATAGTTATTAACACTCTTAAAAAATGGAATTTGGATTCTCTAAATTTTGAATTTTCACTTTAGAAGATAAAGTGTGATCACTCACCCTATTTCTCTCTCATATTTTCACTTTAGTAACGTCCTTTTTCAATTGGCCATGTGTCTCTCCCTTCAAGCTATAAAAAATTTGGTGCTCGTCTAGTGTTTTTGGTTTCTAGAAACTTGCCCTTGCCAAACAGAAAAATGAGTAACTAAAAAAATTAAATTTTCTTTTTTTTTCTTCTTTTTCTATTTTCTATTTTCTTAGGAGGCTTACTTACCATGATTCAGTAGATCGAAACACCGCGCAATGAATTCAACCGTAATCGAGATTTTTTTTTTGTGTGTCGATAATCAATGACTTTTTGCCTCGAATATATGATGATACTAAGGCCACCATCATATCTTGGTTGACAGCCCAGTTAAGCACATATCTCAACCAGCCAAAGTCCATGATTTTCACCTTCCTCATTTTCTTATCGCCTGCTTCAGAACTTAAATGCTCCATCATTGCGCCACAAAACATGACGAGTACTTCCATGGATAATCTTCATCATCTGCCAATCTCTTATCAATTATATTTACCATACATAAATAATTACCAAACAAGTATATTTTTTTGGGAAGGTCTCAATGCGGTAGATTTCAACAAATTCTAACCAATATTTAGTCTGTATTTAGTTTTTAAGATTATGTTGCATTTAGACTTTGTTTAAATTTATATGCAAAATTACTAACGTTGACGACTGATGATTCAAAATGATAAAATTTATTGATTTTGTAGTATTATTGTTTTTTTTTTACTTAGATTAACAATATATATAATAAAAGTTTAAGGTTTGGAATTTGAAGAAATAAATAAATAAAAATATATGAGAAGCAATGCTAGACTAATATATGATTAGTGGATTAGGTGAAGGTTAGCGCAATAAGTAAATGATTAGTGGAGATTAGTAGAGTTGCTGAGTGATTAAAATAGTTGTAATTATATTATGAGTGTATATATGTATACTTGTATAATATTTAAGAATTCACAAACACATTTTTTTCAATCTCTATTTATAACAAATAAAAAGATGTATAAGGGGATAAGAGAAATGTTAGAAGATTAGTAAAATTTATTATTTTTTATTAGTTAATCAATAATTTTTAAAATGTAAACTAAAAATATGTTATTAAATTATTAAATTAAAGAAATTAGATTAATAACTATAAGTATTGGACAAAAATAATAAAAGATAAAAAGACAATCTAAAAAGAAAAACAACGAAAATTGGTTTCCTAAATGGATTGTAATACAAATCCAATGTATCAATGCTTCAAATTCGGTTTTGTTTGGTTCCCGCGGAAAACTAAACACAAGCTTCAACCACCATAGATAGTTTGAATCTACGATAGAAATGGCAGAATGTAATTACATTATTTAGCGGTAATGGTTGATAATTTGGTGTAGAGCTTGCAATGAAGTTGAGTGGTTGTTCACCGTTGCAATCTAAACCTTTAAATAAGGTAGTGAATGAAAATCCAGAATGTCCGTATAGTAACTAGTAAGTAGTAACAGTGTAAAACTTAGAAACTAAATAAAAGAAAAGAAAAGTGATAAAATGCTGCGCACCCACCGTAATCCAACTACTCCTCACCGTAACAGTATCAAGATCTCCGCTGCGAAGCCACAAACCGCCACGAGCGCATTAACGCGCAGAGGTGACGCGCCTCCAGTAGGGGCCAGCGTCACCGTGGACGGTGGAGACTGTTCGGCGGCGTCAGGACCCGGCGGCTCAATGTAGGGCGGCGGCGGCGGCTGGTTGAGGCTGGGTGGCAGGCCTTGGCCGCGGTTGACATTGATCTCGAAGGCGAGGCCGCGACGGCACTGGAGGCCGTCGGCGGCGTCGGAGAAGAAGTAGTTGCGTCCGACGACGGTCAACGGAACGGAAATGGTCAACGCCTGGCTGAAATTACTGCTTCCGCTATCGTATACGAAGGTGCCGTTGTCGAAGTCGTCGGCGTTGCAGCTCAGGTAAGAGGTCTCATTGTAGGTCTGAACCACCGTTTGATTCGTGTTCGTTTTGAAAACTGATAAAATTGGAAAATAAGAATTGAATCAGATTTATTGTTGCGTTTGGTTGGAACTTAAGACAAATCAGATAGAAATGTGCAATTAACTAATTATAATTACTTCATCGAGTTTTAACTTTCAACAATCAATTTAATTTTCTTTTTCCCTTTTGTTTTTTTCAAAAACGAAGCAGTATTCATACATAGCAACGTTAAAAGAGAGAGAAAAGAAAAGGGAGAGTGTGATTGAGCTTACTGAGAAAATCGCCGAGGTTGAATGTTTGAGTTGAAGCCCAAGAGGAGTAGTTGGTGGCGGCTGTGCTCGTAGTGGAGTTGAACAACCACCCGGATGCGCCGCCCACCGTGTGGTTGTGGTATCCGCTGGATGATGCTGCAGCGTAGACGGCGGTGGTCAAAGCAAAAAAGACCGCGAGGTAGGCTGCGATGGGCGGCGCCATCGGCGGAGATCGATGGCGATTTGAGGGCAGATATTGCGTTTTGTGTTGTGTGAGGATGTGATTGTCAAATGTCAATGAAGAAAACGCTGGTGAGTTTTCAAATAAAGAAGTTTAATTTAATTTAATATAAAGCATAACATAATAAATGGATCATGAAACTAAGTCATGGAACGTGGGAGGGAAGTGGATTCAGGAATTCAAAATTAAAATTGTGTTTATCATTAGTAAATTACAACTGTGGTGGTTACAATTATCTCTTGTTGTTTGGAGATTTGAAACTCCATAAAATTTTAGAAAGGAAATACCATAAAAACTCATTTTTATGCTATATTAATTTGGTTCAACGGTACATGCATATCTGTGTATAGCGAATGATCAATCATCACACATATCTCTCACCTACCTTGCAGCTACCGGATAGCTATGGGGTTCTTAGATTGAGGATAATTTTGAGTATTTTGATGATTCAAATAAAAACTATTTAAACGAGTACCACTGTATGAGTAGGGTTATTTACTTTATTTTAAATATTTTGTATTATTAATGAATTGCAATTTAGAAGAATATAAGCGAAAAACGAAGAAAAATCTTAAAGAAGAAAGAATGATAAATCAAATTGAATGAAACTAAGAGTTTGCCTCATAGAGATGATATTTTAAACTGGGAGTTCTTTGGATTTCACGGAACAACTTGACAGAACTTGCTAGAAGCAGACGACATTAAAGTAAAACTTTCAAAAATTAACTGGTTGCGAGCTTTCAAGTAGTTCCAGCAAATGATGGCAAGCAATTGAGGATTACGGTCAGCATTCTTCAAAGGGTTAAGCATCTCTGTTGATGCAACCCACCATGTCCAAAAGTCGTTAGGACTTTGAGGGGAAGACAGTTACGAAGATAACTCTGAGACCATACTTCTTTAATTCTAGAGCAATCGATCAAACAATGAGTGACTGTTTCTGTTGCTTCATGACAGCAAAGGCATATTAGCGATATAGATGGATGCGATGATGAATCTGAGCAAGCACCGAAAGCCGGCCATGGAGAGCTTTCCAGATAAATAGCTTAATTTTGTGAAGCAAGTTCAACTTTCATAGATCAATCCACGGCTTTTTTTGCTGTATATAATTAAGGCAAATCTCCAGAGGCAGATGGTGAAATAAATAGCCAATTCTGTAACCTGAAGTTGTATCATATTACTTGGATTTGTTCAAATTTTATTGCAATTTATCCCTACTCTGCTAAATTTTAACTGAAAAAATCCTGTCTACAACGTCTTGGGGAAATAATTCTTAAACGAGATTCTGATTCTAATTCCTATCTTCAGTAATTAGATCTTTAACTCTTAAAACCAACTCAGAAATAGCCTGTCTGTTTGGCATGTCAGAAATCATTAAAGGATATGGAGGAGGCAGCTAAGGATCCTGGATATTCTCTCCAGTACTTAGAGCCCAGTTAAGACCCTTTTCAACAATCTTTTAGCCTTCCAGTATGCTCCTCCATCCCCAAGAAGGTAAGACTCCAATTTCTGGCGTTATAGCATTACCATTGCTAAAGTATTTACCTCTTAGGATTTTGGATAATAAGGAATAGGCTGTGTTACGAGTCGCCAAAACTGTTTGCCTAAAAGCGCCAGATTTCGGATTCTGAGATCTTTAAATCCAATGCCTCCTTCTCTTCGTGGGCGAGTCATAGTGTCTCAGCTAATCCAAGACATCCGCCTTTCAGAACCTTTTTGTCCCCACTAGAACTGAGAAAGTATAAAATGAATTTCTGAAATTAAACCATCAGGCAACTTGAAGCAAGACAATGTATAAATAGAAATAGCATCTCCCACTACCTTAAGCAATATCTGTCTATGATGAGTAGATAATTTATACCCTTTTTGGCATTGTTTTTACATAGTTTTTAGTATGTTTTAGTTACTTTTTATTATATTTTTATTAGTTTTTATTCAAAAATCATATTTCTGGACTTTACTATGAGTTTGTGTGTTTTTTTGTGATTTCAGGTATTTTCTGGCTGAAATTGAGGGATCTGAGCAAAAGTCTGATTCAAAGGCTGAGAAAGGGATGACTGTGACGAGCTTCAAACTCGCGAATGTTGGGCGCAGTGACAGTGTGCAAAAGGATAGAGAGATCCTATTCCGACGCTAGTGAGAACTGACAAATGATTAGCCGTGCGGTAGCTGTTCCTGGTATTTTTCATCCGAGACGAGAAATCCGACAGTTGATTAGCCGTGCAGAAACCGTACCTGGTATTTTTCATCCGAGAGGATCATACAGCTTGCCATGGAAGGGAGCACGCATGATTAGAATAAGCCACTAGGAAAGCAGAGGTTCAGAAGCAACAAAGCATCTCCAAACGCTTATCTGAAATTCTCACCAATGAATTACATAAGTATCTTTATTTTATTTTATGTTTTATTTATCTTTTATTTATCAAAACTCATAACCAATTGAATCCGTCTGACTAAGATTTACAGGATGACCATAGCTTGCTTCAAGCCGACAATCGCCGTGGGATCGACCCTTACTCACGTAAGGTATTACTTGGACGACCCAGTGCACTTGCTGGTTAGTTGTGCGGAGTTGTGAAAAGTGTGATCACAATTTCGTGCACCAAGTTTTTGGCGCCGTTGTCGGGGATTGTTCGAGTTTGGACAACTGACGATTCATCTTGTTGCTTAGATTGGGTAATTTTATTTTATGTTTAAGTTTTTATTATTTTTATTTTTGAAAAAAAAACAAAAAAAAAATTGTTCTTCAGAATTTTTAAGAATGAATTCTAGAGTTTCATGAGATATGTTGAAACCTGGCTGGCTGTTAAGCCATGTTTAATCCTTTGGACCGAGGTTTCCACTTTCTATTGTAGAAAGGACATGTTTGTATTTGTTATGCTAAAGCTTGGCTGGCCATTTGGCAATGTCTAATTCTTTTGGACCGAAACTTTAGACTAACATTGCATGAATCCTGGAGTTCTTATTAAAAATTTTGTATCTCTTTATTTTCTTTTTCCAAAATAATTTCGAAAAATATACAAAAAAATTAATAAAATCATAAAAACCAAAAAAATTTTGTGTTTCTTGTTTGAATCTAGTATTAAATTTTAAGTTTGGTGTCAATTGCATTTTTTTAATTTTCTTAAAATTTTTGAAAATCCATGCATTGTGTTCTTCCTTAATCTTCAAGTTGTTTTTGATGATTTTCCTTGTTTGATCTTTAATTTTTCTTGTTTTGTGTCTTTTCTTGTTTTTCATATGCATTTTCGAATTCATAGTGTCTGAACATTAAAAATTTCTAAGTTTGGTGTCTTGCATGCCCTTCTTTTCTAAAAAATTTTCAAAAACATGTTCTTGATGTTCATCTTGATCTTCAAAGTGTTCTTGGTGTTCATCTTGACATTCAAAGTATTCTTGCATGCATTATTTGTTTTGATCTTAAATTCTTATGTCTTGTGACTTTTTGTTGTTTTTCTCTTTCTTCATTAATTCAAAAAAATAAAAAATAATATCTTTCCCTTATTTTACTCATAAATTTCGAAATTTTGGGTTGACTTAGTCAAAAAATTTTAAAATTTAGTTGTTTCTTGTTAGTCAAGCCAAGAATGGAGAAACTAGGGATCTTTGAGGTACAAGCTGCAAGAATCTCACTAGAGATGGCAGACAAATCAATGAAACAGGCTTATAGACTTGTAGAGGATGTCCTAGTGAAGGTTGAAGTCCTGTATATCCCTGCTGATTTCATAATCCTAGACACTGGGAAGGATAAGGATGAATCTATTATCCTTGGAAGACCCTTCCTACCCACAGCAAGAGCTGTGATTGATGTGGGCAGAGGAGAGCTAGTCCTTCAATTGAATGAGGACTACCTTGTATTTAAGGCTCAAGGATCTTCTTTTGTAACCATGGAGAGAAAGCATGCAAAGCTTCTCTCAATACAGAGTCAAACAGAGCCCCCACACTCAACTTCTAAGTTTGGCTTTGGGAGGCCACCATTAAGCTCTGAGACTCTGTGAAGCTCTCTAAGAGCTAACTGTCAAGCTATTGACATTAAAGAAGCGCTTATTAGGAGGCAACCTAATATTATTTAATTATATTTATTATAGACATTTGTTTTCCATTGCCATGTTATGTTTTCTTTAGGTTGATGATCATGTGGAATCATAAAAATAGCTGCAGAATTAAAGCGAAATAAAAAACAGCATCAAAAATAGCACACCCTGGAGGACAGGCTTACTGGCGTTTAAACGCCAGTAAGGATAGCAGAATTGGCATTTAACGCCCAGTCTGGCAGCAGTCTGGGCGTTAAACGCCAGAAAAGGGTGTCTGACTGTCTGGCTGGCGTTAAAGCCAAAATTGGCAGACAAACTGGCGTTTAACGCCAAAAAAGGGTGTCTGGTTGGCGTTAAACACCAGAAAAAGGCATCAGCCTGGCGTTTAACGCCAGAAAAGGTAGCAGAGATGGCGTTAAACGCCAGAAATGGCACACAGAGGGCGTTTAAATGCCAGAAAGGTGCAGGGATCAGAATTCCTTGACACGTCAGGAGTCATGGGAGATGGAGAGATTCATCTCAAAGGTCCATCAAGACCACTTCTATGAAGTTGTGGCCAAGAAAGGGTGATCCCCGTGGTCCCCTTCATGCTCAAAAAGAGTGAATATCCAGAGATCTGACATGAGGCTCGAAGAAGAGATTGGGAAGCTCTCACCAACCCCATCCAACAAGTCAGAATCTTAATGGTTCAAGAGTTCTATGCTAATGCATGGATCACTAAGAACCATGATCAAAGTGTGAACCCGAACCCAAAGAATTGGCTCACAATGGTTCGGGGAAAATACTTGGATTTCAGTCTGGAAATTGTGAGGTTGGCATTCAAATTACCAATAATGATAGGAGATTCTCATCCTTTCACTAGAAGAGTCAACTTTGATCAAAGGTTGGACCAAATCCTCACGGACATTTGTGTGGAAGGAGCATAAAGGAAGAGAGACTCAAAAGGCAAGCTAGTTCAATTGAGAAGGCCTGACCTCAAATCCGTGGCTAGGGGATGGTTGGAGTTCATCCAACGCTCTATCATTCCTACTAGCAACTGGTCCGAAGTAACTATGGATCGGGCTATCATGATCCATAGTATCATGAAGGGAGAGGAAGTAGAAGTTCATGAGATCATACCTCTAGAACTATACAAGGTGGCTGACAAGCCCTCCACTTTAGCAAGGTTAGCCTTCCCTCATCTCATCTATCACCGATGCAATTCAGTCGGAGTTGTCATAGAGGAAGACACCCTCATTGAAGATTGTCATAGAGGAAGACATCCTCATTGAAGGGGACAAGCCCATCACTAAGAAGAGGATGGAGCAAACAAGAGAGCCTGCTCATGGACCTCAACAAGAGCATGAGGAAATTCCTCATCAAGAAATCCCTGAGATGCCTCAAGGGATACACTTTTCTCCACAAAACTATTGGGAGAAACTCAATACCTCTTTAGGAGATTTGAGTTCTAACATGGAGCAACTAAGGATGGAGCACCAAGAGCACTCCATTATCCTCAATGAAATCAGAGAGGACCAAAAGGCCATGAGAGAGGAGCAACAAAGGCAAGGAAGAGACATAGAGGAGCTAAAGCACTCCATAGGATCTTCAAGAGGAAGAACTAGCCGCTGTCACTAAGGTAGACACGTTCTTTAATTTCCTTGTTCTTATTTTTCTGTTTTTCGATTTCTATGCTCTATGTTTTGTCTATGTTTATGTCTTTATTACATGATCATTAGTGTTTAGAGTCTATGTCTTAAAGCTATGAATGATTCCATGAATCTTTCACCTTTCTTAAATGAAAAATATTTTCTGAAAAAGAAAAAGAAGTACATGAATTTCGAATTCTATCTTTGAATTAGTTTAATTATTTTGATGTGGTGGCAATACTTTTTGTTTTTCTGAATGAATGCTTGAACAGTGCATATTTTTTATAGTGAAGTTTTTGAATGTTAAAATTGTTATCTCTTGAAAGAATAATGAAAAAGGAGAAATGTTATTGATAATCTAAAAAATCATAAAATTGATTCTTGAAGCAAGAAAAAACAGTGAAAAACACAAAGCTTGCGAAGAAAAAAAATGGCGAAGAAAAATATAAAGAAAAAAAAGAAAGAAAAAGAAAAAGCAAGCAGAAAAAGCCAGTAACCCTTTAAACTATAAGGCAAGGATAAAAAGGATCCAAGGCTTTGAGCATTAATAGATAGGAGGGCCCAAAGGAATAAAATCCTGGCCTAAGCGGCTAAATCAAGATGTCCCTAGCCATGTGCTTGTGGCGTGAAGCTGTCAAGTGAAAAATTTGAGACTAAGCGATTAAAGTCGTGGTCCAAGGCAAAAAGAGTGTGCTTAAGAGCTCTGGACACCTCTAACTGGAGACTCTAGCAAAGCTGAGTCACAATCTGAAAAGGTTCACCCAATTATGTGTCTGTGGCATTTATGTATCCGGTGGTAATATTGGAAAACAAAATGCTTAGGGTCACGGCCAAGACTCATAAAGTAGATGTGTTCAAGAATCAACATACTGAACTAGGAGAATCAATAACACTATCTAAATTCTGAGTTCCTATGGATGCCAATCATTCTGAACTTCAAAGGATAAAGTGAGATGCCAAAACTGTTCAGAAGCAAAAAGCTACTAGCCCCGCTCATCTAATTAAAACTAATCTTCATTGATAATTTTGGAATTTATTATATTTTCTCTTCTTTTTATCCTATTTTACTTTTAGTTGCTTGGGGACAAGCAACAATTTAAGTTTAGTGTTGTGATGAGCGGATAATTTATACCCTTTTTGGCATTGTTTTTACATAGTTTAGTATGTTTTAGTTACTTTTTATTATATTTTTATTATTTTTTATTCAAAAATCACATTTTTGGACTTTACTATGAGTTTGTGTGTTTTTCTGTGATTTCAGATATTTTCTGGCTAAAATTGAGGGATCTGAGCAAAAGTCTGATTCAGAGGCTGAGAAAGGACTACAGATACTGTTGGATTCTGACCCTCCTGAACTCGAAGTGGATTTTCCGGAGCTACAGAAGCCCAATTGGCACGCTCTTAATTGCGTTAGAAAGTAGACATCTTGGGCTTTCTAGCAATATATAATAGTCCATACTTTGCTCGAGATTTGATGGCTCAAATTGGCATTCAAACGCCCACTAAAGACCCTTTTCTGGCGTAAAACGCCAGAACTGGCACCAGAACTGGAGTTAAACGCCTAAACTGGCATCCAAGCTGGTGTTTAACTCTAAAAATGGCCTATGCACATATAAAGCTCAATGCTCAGCCCAAGCACACACCAAGTGGGCCCCAGAAGTGGATTTCTGCACTATCTGCACTTAGTTACTTATTTTCTGTAATCCCTAGTAACTAGTTTAGTATAAATAGCACTTTTCACTATTGTATTTCGGATCTGATATACTATCTTTGGACTTGGAGGCTGGCCATTTGGCCATGCCTAGGTTATTTTCTCTTATGTATTTTTTATGGTGGAGTTTCTACACCTCATAGATTAAGGTGCGGAGCTCTGCTGTTCCCATGAATTAATGCAAGTACTATTGTTTCTCTTTCAATTCATCCCTACTTCTTCTCCAAGATATACTCTCATACTTAATTCAGTTAAGTCAGAATGAAGGGGTGACCCGTGACAATCACCCACTATCTTCGTTACTCGCTTAGCCAAGATCCGCGTGCCTGACAACCACAAGCGGTCGACATGATGTTCAACGTAGTCATTGGACAATAGCCATAGTATATTCTCTTGGGTCTCTAATCCATGATTTGCATCGCCTCTCCTGACAACAGAGCATCCGAATCCATGAGATTAGAACCTTCGTGGTATAGGCTAGAACCAATTGGCAGCATTCTTGAGATCTAAAAAGTCTAAACCTTGTCTGTGGTATTCCGAGTAGGATCTGGGAAGGGATGACTGTGACGAGCTTCAAACTCACGAATGTTGGGCGCAGTGACAGTGTGCAAAAGGATAGAGAGATCCTATTCCAATGCTAGTGAGAACCGACAGATGATTAGTCGTGCGGTAGCTGTACCTGATATTTTTCATCCAAGACGAGAAATCCGACAGTTGATTAGCCGTGCAGAAACCGTACATGGTATTTTTCATCCGAGAGGATCATACAGCTTGCCATGGAAGGGAGCATGCATGATTGGAAGAAGACAATAGGAAAGCAGAGGTTCAGAAGCAACAAAACATTTCCAAACGCTTATCTGAAATTCCCACTAATGAATTACATAAGTATCTTTATTTTATTTTATGTTTTATTTATCTTTTATTTATCAAAACTCATAACCAATTGAATCCGCCTGACTAAGATTTACAGGATGACCATAGCTTGCTTCAAGCCGATAATCTCCGTGGGATCGACCCTTACTCACGTAAGGTATTACTTGGACGACCCAGTGCCCTTGCTGGTTAGTTGTGTGGAGTTGTGAAAAGTGTGATCACAATTTTGTGCACCTGTCTACCACCTGACGATAGAAGATTTTACTTCCACCGTTGGATTCTTTTTCGAACCTTCTCTTTGATCATACTAAAAGAAGCCTTTTTCGATTTAGAGACTGTAGAAGGCAAACCAAGGTATCTATCCTGAGCCCTAATATAATTAATATTCATAAAGTTAGCCATCAGTAGTGTACGAGTAGTGGAGGGAGTATTGTGGCTAAAGAATACAGCAGATTTATTAAGATTTACCCTCTGGCCACTGATGCTTTTATAAGAATTCAATAAATGCAGGATGTTTGAACATGCTTCAGTATTAGCCTTATATAATAAGATGGAATCATTAGCAAAGAGGAGGTGGTTGACCTTGGGACATCGCTTATGTATCTGAAGACCTTGAATTATTCTGTTTTGTTCTGCCTTGTGTAGCAAGAAGAAGAAACCTTCTGCACAGAAAAGAAAAAGATAGGAAGATAGAGGATCTCCTTGTCGAATACCTCTATTTGGTTTGAAGAAATCATAGGGTTGTCCTTCTACAATGGCAGAATAAGAAACAGTTGTCACTAATTCTCAAATCTACATGATCCACCGGGAGTCAAAACCAAACTTCTCCAATATAAACCAAAGAAAGTGTCATTCCACCCTATTATATGCCTTACTTATATCTAATTTTATCGTCATTTCATTTTCGAGTCCTCTTTTTTTATTCTTCAAGTAATGTATACACTCATGAGCAATTAGGATATTATCAGAAATTAATCTGCCTTTAATAAAAGTATCTGCGTAGGGCTAATTAGTCTATTCATCATACCCTGAAGTCTATGTACAAGTACTTTAGAGATAATCTTGTAAAAGACTGTGGATATGCTTATTGGTCTTACCTGAGTCATATCTTTAGTATCAGAAATCTTGGGAATAAGACAGATCTGAGTGTGGTTAAAACCCTTCAAAATTCTGCCCCCTGAAAAGAAGCTCTTAACTGCTCAAAACACATCACCACTAAGTATGTTCCAGAAGCTTTGAAAAAATTTTGCTGTCATACCATCATCTCCTGGAGAACTTTGAGGATGAATGCTAAATGTTGCACGTTTCACTTCTTCCATAGTCACTGGTCTTTGAAGCCTACGGTTTATGTGAGCTGTAACCTTAGGTTCAAAATAAGTAAACAAAGGTTCAAGGTTCTCATGACAAGTGGAGGAGAAGATGTCCTTGAAATAAGATTCAGTCACAAAAGCAATACCAGCATTTGAAGTAGCCACTTCACCATCACTGCCAGTTAGTTGCCAAATTTTATTTCTTCAGGTTCGATTTCTAAATTTCTAATGGAAGAAAGCTGTATTCTAATCACCAGATTTGAGCCATTTGACCCTAGACTTATCTTTCCAATAAGATTCCTCATTTTGCAATGCTTTTTCAAGTTTTTCCTCTATTTCTGAAATGATGTCGCCTCCATGAATTCCTGATAAACGAAGTTCCTCTAATTCAGAATGTAGTAAATCAATCTCCACCATCGAATTAGATCTGTGTTCTTGCTGCCATCTGACAATCTTATGCCGACAACGCTTTATTTTTTGAGCTAAAATATACATGGCTAAACCATCAATCTGTTTGTACCAAACCTCTCTAACAATTTACCTTATTTCATCATTGGAACACCATCTTTCTTGGAATTTGAATCGTCGTTTAGATCTCTCAGTTCTCAGATTAGAGTCTAAGAGAAGAGGGTAGTGATTCAACCCTGATTCTGACATTCTAAGAATTATTGCATTGGGATAGAGTTGCTACCAATCAACTCCTACCAGGAATCGGTCCAGTCTTTCCTGTATCAACTCATCACTGCTCTGCCTATTCGACCATACCAATATCAATCAGAGAATTATCATCAATATAACTGTTAAAATTTTCAATAGAAGAAGGAGATTTAACACCCCTACCTGCTTTCTCCAATTGATTAGAAATAGCATTAAAATCACCCATTAACACAACCTAACCATCGAATTGTTGAGTGACTAAAGTTAATTCAGCAAACTGAGCCATTCTATGTTGATCATTTGAACTGAGATAAACACCTAGAATACCATAGGGATCATTAAAACCAGCTGTCAGAACTGATGCCGCAATGAAGAATCTACCATGCTGTAAAATTTGAACAGTGCAACCATCCCTCCATGCCATTGCCAAACCCCCTGATAATCCATCTGGATCTACAATAAAACATTTCTTGAAACCACAAGATCTTAGTTTTTCTTCAACTTTTCGAGATTGATTTTTTATTTCACAGATAAAACCAACCTCGGGGGAGTAGGATTTTCAAATCTCTTTAAGATTGTGGATTGTCAGGGGTCTCCCCAAACCCCGACAATTCCACGAGAGCAGTTTCATACTTCTTTGGGTACCACTTTAAGGCTGGCACCCTCCACCGTCATAGCATCAAAGACAATATCATTGAGACAAATTTTCTTTGAAATATCTTCAGTAACGTTACCTCCACTCCTCCGTTTGAAACCTATCACATATTTTCTGGCAAGTTGTTTTAGGTTTGACTTTTTGTTCTCCTTTTTAAGCTTGGACATGACGTTGTTATTGCGTTAGACATTATTCGTGGGATAGGATTTCTCCAATAAAGCATTAGAAGAAGAATTAGTATCAGTAGCCGTACCAGTGTTTTTTGATTCACCATCATTTTCTGCTCTAGAACCTGAATTGGCAGCAATTTTTTCATTATTCTATTTTTTCTGATCATCTTGCACATTCAATTTTGAGAAACTATCAAAAATCTAAGCAGGTGGATATTTTTTCTTTAGTTGAGCTGGAATAGAACCATCTCGAGGTTGATTAGGATTGAAGGAAGCTCTCTTTTCAGTTAAACGCCTACCGACTTAATCTGCCTTAAACCATTCACCAACTCTGTATTCCTTGATATTGTTTTGGGCAGAATCATCAATAAAAAAAATTGGCAATTCTTAGATTCATGCCCCAATTTTGCACAATAAGTACAGAACACACCTATGCGTTCATAGCGTACTCCAATTTTCAGCATTTTCTGATTAGGATCAAGAAATTTCAATATATCTCTCACTCTTTTATCACCGTTCAGTTCCACTTTAGCCTTCATTATGTGTGTATCTTTGCCTCTAACTTCAAACAGAGCAACATCTTCAATTTGACCAAGTTTTCCACCTAATTTTTGGCCAACCTCAAGCGTTTTGTATTGTTCAGGCAATCCCCAAAATTGTGCCCATACAAGAAAAGAAGAGATGTGATTATCCTCCATGTTTATTGACTGCTTCCATAACGTGAAGAACAAAACTCTTGAATAACCAAGGCGGACTCCTCCCAATTCGAGTCACATCAGAGTCATTCTCAACGAAAAATTGAAACTAGTTCCTGAATTTTTTGACTACTCTGAATCCTTCTGGTTTATTCCATATTGCATAGAGAGCTCTTTCCATGGTACCTATAGAAAAGATTCGATCTGAGAAAAACCTTTCAGATAGGCTCTGTGTACAGGCTTGAATTCCTTCAAAAATATTTTCATAAGCTAAAACGATCAAATCATGCTCCTGATCACTGTCAATTATATGGAAATTTTGAGTCTTTGATTTGTTGCTCATAGTGCAGAGAAAATCAAAATTAGTATTTGATGATATATGGAATGAGTGAGTTAGAAAAACAAAGTAAATTAAAAGAGAAATCCAACGTAGGAATGAATTGGGAGAGGAAACGAAAATTAGGGAACCAAGTAGGGTGAATTAGAAACAAAAAAGAAATTAAGAGAAGAAAGTAGAAGAAGCTGGAAAAGACTTTGACGAAGAAAAGACAAAGAAAGGTGTAACCATGGAGGCGGTGTAGTGAAACCCTAGCAGAGCGTAGACAAACCCATGGCGGTTCTATATATAAAAGTTTATTTGCATTAAATGTCTACTATTTTTCAAATAAAAAAATAAAAAAATATGACTATTAAAATCGACGACACTCTTGTCGCTTTTTAAATTTAAAATAGTCAAAAGAAAATAAAAAAATCGACGACATGCTTGTCAATGTCTAAATAATTAAATCGACGGTCACTTTGTCAATTTTAATGTATCAAATATCGACAGACGTGCTGTTAATTTTATATAATATTATCGACGTCAACTTTGTCGATTTTACTGAATAGGTAAAAATCTTAAACTCATATTATAGGTGAAAATGGTGTTAATTTTATTGAAAACTTATCGATGGTCCAGCAAGCCATCGATTTTATTAGAATTTTGAAAAATCGATACATTAAAAACTGACAATTTCTGCCGTTGATTTTGCCGTCGATTTTAACGATGTTTCTTGTAGTGTATTTTTAATATTTTAACTTATTACAAAAATATTTAATTCAAAAATCCTCGGAAGAACATACATGTCTATTATTTATTATCCGGGAGGACTTAATTGATATTTTTTTCTTCAATGATTAATTAGTATGAAGACAAAATCCGGGAGGACTTAATTGATATTTTTTTCTTCAATGATTAATTAGTATGAAGACAAAATTCTTAAGAACTTAATTGATATTTTTTTCTTCAATGATTAATTAGTATGAAGACAAAATCCGGGAGGACTTAATTGATATTTTTTTCTTCAATGATTAATTAGTATGAAGACAAAATCCGGGAGGACTTAATTGATATTTTTTTCTTCAATGATTAATTAGTATGAAGACAAAAGTATTAAGATAAAAAAAGTTCACAAGAGAGAAGAATTTTTTTTTTTTTAATTTTAAGTTGATGACTTTGGTGCTATATACCAAATTTTTGCCGGATATGCCGGAGCCAATTCATGCTCATACAATTATTAAATAGCATGGTTGAATGGCAATAATCATGCTTCATCAGTTTATTATCTTACAATAAATGTTGTAGTCAATCTGTATTCTATTATCTCTCATCAATAATGTTTGAGAAAAAAAAATTAATTTAAATAGTATAAAATTATCTTATTTAATATTTATTAATTATTATAATTTAAATAAATTTTTAAAAATAAAATGTTATGGATAAAATATAATTTTTTTAGTTTTATTTTTTATTTTTTAGACTTATCAACATTTAAATTGTCTATATATCACTTCTCAAAATATTATGATTTCACAAGTTATAATATACGATATTTGTTATTGTTATATATATAAAAAATGTGACTCATTTAATTAGTATTTAACCATTTATTTTCAATTAATATTATTATAACAATGATACATGTGACTTTATGAGAATAATATAGTCTAAACTTTGGTTATTTGAGAATTTATTGAGTGGTTGGGATAGCTCCATGTCACAAACTAATGAATACTAGTAATAGAAATAATAAAAAAACCAGCCAAAACAGATATTCATGAGGATTACTCACGATTTGGGATTAGAGGGAACTCGTGAAATTTCAATGACATACCCACGTGAAAATGTACGAAGACTGAGACATAAGTAACCGCTTTATGAAACTTGTTAAATCCACGTGAATATAATAAAATTACTGATTTGTCCTAATTTATATATACATAACTTTATTTATTAAATTTAGTAATTTTAATTCCTGTCTCCAATTCAAATCCTTCTTTTTTCTTTCAAACCCATTTTCAGTCTCGATTTTGTATGTGTGTCTGTCTCTCTCTCTCTCCCTTTCTAACTCACTTTTTCTACCTCTCAAGTCGGTCACTACGTCGCTCAATTTCACCCAAAAAAATATGTTATGTTATGTTATTATACTGGAATATATTTTTATAATTTTTTTGAAATGTTATTTTTCATAATAAATGTTATACATTATATTGAATTATATTGAATTGATTATTTTATGATTATTATATTGTCTTTTTTTGTTATTTTTTTTTCAAAAATTGGTAATAAACAATCTTAGTTTATAACCTTAGAATTTTAGTGGTTGAAAAAGAGAAGAATTATATACCTCTAATTGACGGATAGTTCATATTGAAGAGACTCACCTATAAATTGAGTTTTTCTTTAATTCATTTTAATCAAGTCATCCATATAGAATAACATAATATTTCTTTGAGTAGTTTTCTCCTATATATATAGAGAGAAGTGTGTTCTCCTTTTGTCAAGAGAGAATGTTTTGTAGTCTCCTTGTGATAGAGAGAAGTTGTAATTCTCAAAGAAAGTTATTCAATTGTTTCCATATTTTATACAAATTTCTAATTTTTCATCTCTATATTTTGCTGTGTCATTTGTCTGGTACCTAACAGTGGTATCAGAGCCAAAGGTTGCTGATTAATATATTTTTTTCCGCTGCGAGTTACCGTCTAAAAAAAATGGCAGCAAAGTATGAAATTCCGAAATTCAGTGGGAGTAATTTTTTCATATGGAAATTGAAGATAAAAGCCATTATGAGAAAAGACAATTGCGTGACAGCAATTAAAGGTAGACCCACTGGAATTACAGATGAAAAATGGAAGGAGATGGACAACAATGCTGTTGCAAACTTACACTTGGCACTAGCTGATTCAGTTTTATCAAGTGTAGCAGAGAAAAAGACAGCAAAGGAAATTTGGGATGCTCTCACCAAATTATATGAAGTCAAGTCACTTCACAACAAGATATTCTTGAAGAGAAGACTTTATACTCTTCGAATGAGTGAATCCACATCGGCAACGGATCACATCAACAATCTAAATACGCTATTTTCCCAACTCTCATCGTTGGAATATACCATAGCAGAAAACAAACATGCAGAGCTCTTACTTCAAAGTCTACCAGATTCATATGATCAACTTATCATTAACTTAACTAATAATGTTTTGACTGATTATCTTTCTTTTGATGACATGGCTGCTGCGGTTCTTAAAGAAGAATCTAGACGCAAGAATAAGGAAGATAGATTAGAAAGCTCAAAACAAGCAGAGGCTTTGTTGATGACAAGAGGGAGATCAATAGAGCGTGGTTTCAGTGGGAGTCAAAGTAGACCAAAGTCACAAAGTAAGAAGCAGGTCAAATGCTACAATTGTGGTAAGAGAGGGCACTTCAAGAAAGATTGTTGGAATAAGAAGAGTATAGAGAAGGTTCCAGAAGGATCAAGTTCTCAAGGATGTGTTGCAAGTACCTCTGATGATGGAGAAATCCTGTATGGCGAAGCAACAATTGGTTCTAAAGGCAGTAAACAGCTCACTGATGTTTGGATTGTTGATTCAGGAGCAACATGGCACATGACTCCTCATCGTGATTGGTTTTGTACATATGAACCTGTCTTGGAAGGATCTGTATTTATGGGAAACGATCATGCCTTAGAAATTGTTGGAATGGGTACTGTCAAAATAAAAATGTTTGATGGTTCTATTCGTTCACTTCAAGGGGTAAGACACATGAAAGACTTGAAGAAGAATTTGTTGTCGATTGGGCAATTAGATAAACTTGGTTGTAAGACCCATATTGAAGGTGGGATCTTAAAAGTTGTTAAAGGAGCTCTTGTGGTAATAAAAGCAGAAAAGATTGCAGCAAATCTATACATGCTTATGGGAGATACTTTGCAAGAGGCAGAGGCATCAGTTGCTTCAACAAGCCAAGAAGAAATGACGATGATATGGCATTGCAAATTAGGCCACATGTCAGAACGAGGCTTGAAGATTCTTGTAGAACGTAATCTCATTCCCGG
>NC_029788.2:114975181-114975360 GCF_000816755.2 Arachis ipaensis | reverse complement strand
ATTACTCTAGGAGGCTATGGGTGTACATGATCAAGAAGAAGTCAGATGTGTTTGCGATGTTTAAAGAGTTCAAAGCAAATGAATCTGGAGAATCTGGAAAGAAGATCAAGTGTTTAAGGACAGATAATGGAGGAGAATATGTTGATGGTGATTTTCTAACATTTTGCAATATTCAACGA
>NC_029788.2:114972205-114975045 GCF_000816755.2 Arachis ipaensis | reverse complement strand
ATAAATCGGTCACCATCAACTGCAATTGGGTTAAAGACACCAATGGAGATGTGGCAAGGTAAGCCACCTAATTATTCTTCTTTACATATATTTGGTTGTCCTGTGTACATGATGTATAATTCCCAAGAAAGAACAAAGCTAGACCCAAAGTCTAGAAAATGTATATTCTTGAGTTATGCTGACGGTGTTAAGGGGTATCGCCTGTGGGATCCCACTGCCCACAAGGTAGTTGTCAGTAGAGATGTGATATTTGCAGAAGATGAATTGCAAAAAGAACAAGAAAATGACAGCACTATTAAAGAGATAACCACTGTTCAAATAGATGAAAAATGCAGAGAAGGTGATCTTTCTGAAGCAGAACCACAGCACGAAGAACAAGAAGCAGAGGCTAATGACATAGAAGTTCGTCGATCCACTCGACAAAGAAGAACACCATCATGGCACTCAAATTATGTTTTGACAAACCATGATGCATATTGTCTTTTGACAGAAGATGGAGAGCCAACAACTTTTATGGAGGCTATGCGCAATCCAGGCGCTTCTATGTGGATGATAGCAATACAAGAAGAAATTGAGGCATTACATAGGAACCATACCTGGAAACTTGTTGAACTTCCAGCAGGTCGGAAAGCTATTGGTAACAAATGGGTTTACAAGATCAAACGAGATAGTAATGATAAGGTGGAACGATATCGTGCAAGATTGGTTGTCAAGGGATATGCTCAGAAAGAAGGTATTTACTTCAATGAAATATTTTCTCCGGTGGTGAGACTAACTACTATTAGAGTAGTTTTGGCTATGTGTGCTGCATTTGATTTACATCTAGAGCAATTAGATGTAAAGACTACTTTTCTTCATGGAGAACTTGAAGAAGAGATATATATGCTCCAACCAGAAGGTTTTGAAGAACAAGGAAAAGAAAACTTGGTTTGCAGGTTAACTAAATCTCTGTACGGTCTAAAGCAGGCGCCAAGGTGTTGGTACAAGAGATTTGATTCTTTCATTATTAGCCTTGGATACAACAGACTTAGTTCATATCATTGTACTTATTACAAGAGGTCTGGTGATAATGATTTCATCATTCTACTGTTGTATGTAGATGACATGTTGGTGGTAGGTCCCAACAAAGATCAAATCCAAGAATTGAAGGCACAGTTGGCTAGGGAGTTTGATATGAAAGACTTGGGACCAGCAAACAAGATTTTAGGGATGCAAATTCACCGAGACAAAAAAGATAGGAAGATTTGGCTATCGCAAAAGAATTATTTGAAGAAAATATTGCAACGCTTCAATATGCAAGAATGTAAGCCAATTTCAACCCCACTTCCTATGAATTTCAAATTATCCTCAAGTATGTGCCCTAGTAGTGAAGCAGAGAGGATGGAAATGTCTCGAGTACCGTATGCATCAGCGGTGGGAAGCCTTATGTATGCCATGATCTGTACAAGGCCAGATATTGCTCAAGCAGTTGCGGTGGTAAGTCGATTTATGGCAGATCCAGGTAAAGAGCATTGGAATGTTGTTAAGAGGATCTTGAGATACATTAAAAGAACCTCAAATGTTGCATTATGTTTTGGAGGATCAGAATTCATTGTCAATGGATATATAGTGACTCGTTCTGCCATTTAGGTTTTGAAAAATAAGTTGAAGAGTGACACACTGACACTCGATATTGTGAAAAAATAGTAAAGTTAATTTTAGAAAATATATAAATAAATAATAACTAAATAAAATGAGAGGTAATAAACAATCTTAGTTTATAACCTTAGAATTTTAGTGGTTGAAAAAGAGAAGAATTATATACCTCTAATTGACGGATGGTTCATATTGAAGAGACTCACCTATAAATTGAGTTTTTCTTTAATTCATTTCAATCAAGTCATCCAGATAGAATAACATAATATTTCTTTGAGTAGTTTTCTCCTATATATATATAGAGAGAAGTATGTTCTCCTTTTGTCAAGAGAGAGTGTTTTGTAGTTTCCTTGTGATAGAGAGAAGTTGTAATTCTCAAAAAAAGTTATTCAATTGTTTCCATATTTTATACAAATTTCTAATTTTTCATCTTTATATTTTGCTGTGTCATTTGTCTGGTACCTAACATATCCTAGAAGATCTAGGTTTTCTGAGATAATTATTAAATAGGAATTACAAAGATGGACATTTTTTGTAAATGGAAGTAAGGGACGGAAAAAGGGCCCATCACGTTTTCTCAAGTATCCATTACCATACTTAACTAACAACAAAAATTTAATTTGAGCCGATTTGAGAGGAGATACATGGACTTTATCTTTGTTGAACTTTAAAGTAATAAACCTAAGTTGGATTTGAGACGGCCTAGATTAATCTTGCTTACTTTAAAGTCTTACTGGGCCCAAGATATATAATGAATTTAAGATACAAGACATTTATATTGTTTAACATATAAAATAAGTAACTTAAGTCATCATGTAGGATAATAAATATAGGTTTAATTATTTTATTGATTCCTATAGTTTCACCAAATTTTTAATTAAGTCCCTATACTTTTTTTTTCTTTTAATTAGGTTCTTACACTGCTTTTAATTTTGTAATTAGGTCATTTTTATGTTAAAAATGTTAAAATTAACATAATATTTTTACCAAAATACATGCGATCAAAGATTTAATTAAGTTTTTAATTATAAATACCTTCAATTTGCAAAAAAATATTCAGTTAAGTCCAATATTTTTTACACTAGGAAATTCTTAATTACAAAATTAAAGCAGTGTAGGGACTTAATTGAAAGGAAAAAAAATATAGGGACCTAATTAAAAATTTGGTAAAACTATAAGGACCAATAGAATAGTTAAACCATAAA
>NC_029788.2:114967239-114971324 GCF_000816755.2 Arachis ipaensis | reverse complement strand
CAAAATTGGACCGAACGGGCCGAACCGGTTGAACCGGGCCCGAACCGGGCTGTCGGTCCAACCGGACCCACACTTTAAATGAGCCCAAAAGCCCCTTCTTCTTCATTTCACCAGCTGCAGCGTGAAAAGCCACAGGGAGAAGAAAATACTCCCGAACCCTTACGGTAACCTTCCAACCCCCGTAACTTCTCCGTCCGAGTTCCGATTGCCGCACCGTTTGCGGCCACGCGTCCACCGCGTCGAGCTCTACATTTCTACCGGAACAATTTCACTGGTAACTTGTTTAATCACTCTCAGCCCTCTTTTCCCCCAATTTTCGGATTTTTGAATTGGAAGGTTGAGTTTCTTTAATTTTTGATGTTTTAGGATCCAATTAGCTTGAGAAAAACGTTCACTCTTGCTTATGTAAAGCTTGGGTAAGGTGAGGATACATAATTTTATTTAAATTTCATTAAATTTGAGCTTTGAGTATTAAATTGGGTATATATGTGTTATGAATGTGTATTAGGTTGAAAATAAATAATTGGATCTTGAAATTGTGAATACTGGAACTTGGAGGAAGCGGATTAGTTGAGGTTTTGAGGGCTGTGTTCTTTTAGAAAAATTTTCTTGGAATAATACTTGGGAATCGGCTAAGGTATGGTTTAGGTTTCTTGCATTTAATATATAATGTTCTGTGAAAACTTAGGCTAGATTACCATAGGATAAGTTGGAATGCAGGTGTATGTTTAATATTTAGTAATTTGTCGATGAATATAATTAGTTGAAGTTTATTGGATAATTAGTTATTAATTTTGGATGGTGAATGTTGTTATGTTAATTTGGAGAGAATTATAGTTGAATGTTATTGTTGATGAACATGGTTGGTTTGGTGCTTGTTGATTAATTAATGATTCGGTGAATTATTGATTTGAGGTATTTTGTGTTAAAAGCCTAGGATTTGTGAACTATGACTCTTAGTTGAATTTTGGTTGTTGGATTTGAATATTGTATGAGTTTAATTGTTGATCTGAGGTAGATTTTTTGTGGAGATTGTTATGATAATGAGGAAGGGAATGTTGAATTGAAAAGAATGCAGGTTTGGACCCGAACAGGGTGGCAAAGTCTGAGTTTTAGAGGAGATGCTGCTGAAATTTTATAAAAAATTAGAGATTAGAGATTTTGTTTATATGATTATTTAAAAAGATTTAGATTCAAAGGTTATATGGTTTGATTTAGAGTTATTAAGAAAATGAGCATGTTTTAAGTTTGATTCATTTAGAAAAGAATGAGTTATGTTTTGAATTGGAACTATTGATGGACGAAATGGGCGGTGTGATAATGAAGGATAAGGATTGAATATGATTGATGTATGATGATGAATGAAATGCGATTGAGAATGATGTTGATGTTGATGAATTACAATTGAATTATTTATATGGCTTATGAATTTGAATAATCTGAGATACGAGATTCCCTGGATTAAGTGCCGTGGCTTGCCACCACGTGTACCAGGTTGAAAACTCGATACTCTGTTGACCCTATGACGTAAGTGTGTGACCGGGCACTATATAAATAGGATTGCCTCTGGCATTCCCAGGACCTTATATATTATGTGTGTGGCACCTTTACCATACTGAGAACCTCCGGTTCTCATTCCATACTATGTTGTTATTTTTCAGATGCAGGTCGAGAGGCATCTCGTTAGGCGTCTGGACTCTTGAAGCGGAGTGGTTACTGAGATATTTTGTTATACTATGATGTATATATATGTACTTAGCTTTCTCTCCGCATGACTTATTCTTTTTGATCCTCTTAGAGGTTTATGGAGAGGCAGGATTGTGTATATGTACTTTTGGATTTTGGATATGTATGTATATATGTGTAAATATTCTCCGACCAGTCTTGACTTCGCAGGCTGAGTTAGGAGCTTGTTATTTTGTATCTTTGGCACTCTATTCCTACTTCTGTCATCTTATGTTTAGTAGTTATGGTTTTCTTAGCACGCAAGTTAACTCGTTCCTTGAGCATTGCGCTTTTATTCCGCGATTTTTATTTCCTCTATTCTTCAAGGCTCCTAGCATATTATAATTCTTCTACTATTATATGTACTCATTTTATTTTAGAGGTCGTAATACCACACCACCTCTGTTTTACGACTTAAGCGTAAAGCTTAGTGTGGTAGGGTGTTACATTATGGTATCAGAGCAGTTCGTTCTTATAGAGCCTGAAAGACGGACTGATTGTGCTTCTGTGCATTCTCTGTATATGTGTTTATGTGCTATTAGGATATCTGATTGATATATATGGCATAAACATTTGTGAGCATGCATTTGGAACTTAAAGCATTAGACCTGCGATATTGAGACTGATCAACTTAATATCATTTGTTTAGTGTGTATAAGAACCAGATGTCGACTCGCGGATGCGGTCGCAGGTGAGATAGAGGTAGGATAGGCACCGTTACTCCTAGCTCGGTAGAGAATGATCCAGTAGACTTTATGGCTGCCCTGGGAAATATGGCTGCAGCTATGCAGGCAACAGCTGAGGTGCTGGGTAACCAGATAAATCAGGGTAATCATGGGAATAATAATGATGAGGATGGTCCTATGACACTTACTACGTTTTTGAAAGTTCGCCCTCCGACTTTTAGGGGAACCTCAAATTCCACTGATGCAGATAATTGGATCCAGGCTATGGAAATGGCGTCGCAGGTTCCTGAGGAGCATTGGGTTGAGTTTGGAACTTATCAGCTGCAAAGCGAGGCTCAGCATTGGTAGTAGGGAATACGACATATCTTGCAGATAGATGATGCTGGGATAACCGGGAGGTTGATTATCTAAGAATCATGTTTTGCTTGATTGATCTAAAAAGTTAGTACAGTTTATGCCAGAAGGGTCAGAAGCACCAGTTGTGGTGAATAGTTACTATTTGAACTCTATGATAGTAAACTGTTCTGGAACTGAATGTCAGGGTATTATGTTATTAATTGCGGAAGTATTAGGTGATGATCAGAGTTTAGAGAAGATTATGATTGTATGTGAATTTCCAGATATGTTTCCGGATGATATTAATGAATTTCCACCTAACCGGAAAGTTGAATTTGTAATTGAGTTGGTGCCTGGAGCCGGTCCAATTTCGATTACTCCTTACAGGATGTCACCTTTAGAAATGGCTGAATTGAAAGCTCAGCTGGAGGATCTGTTGTGTAAGCATTTTATCCAACAAAGTATTTTTCCGTGGGGAGCGCCAGTGTTATTGGTAAAGAAGAAGGATGGGAGTATGCGGTTGTGTGTCCACTATCGGCAGTTGAACAAGATCACTGTGAAGAATAAATGTCAGTTACCTAGAATCGACGATCTAATAGATCAGTTAAAGGGTGCCGATGTGTTTTTTAAGATTGATCTGCGATCCGGGTATCATCAGATAAGGGTTAGAGACGAGGATATTCTGAAAACTACTTTCAGGACGCGTTATGATCATTATGAGTATACAGTAATATCTTTTGGGTTAACTAATGCCCCGGCAGTATTTATGGATTATATGAACATGATTTTCCGACCGTAACTGGACAAGTTTATTATTGTCTTCATTGATGACATTCTTGTTTATTCTAAGACTGAAGAGGAGCATGCTGATCACTTGCGAACTGTGCTTCAAATTCTGAGAGACAGGAAGTTATATGTTAAGTTATCTAAATGTGAGTTCTGGAAGAGTGAAGTGAAGTTTCTCGGCCACGTGATGAGTAAGCAGGGAATAGCTGTGGATCCTGCTAAGGTGGAAGCAGTGATGAATTGGGAGCGACCAACTTCAGTGACAGAGATCAGGAGTTTCTTAGGTTTGGCGGGGTATTATCGCAGATTCATTAAGGGATTTTCACAGCTCGCCTTACCTTTAACTAAATTGACTAGGAAGGATATGCCTTTTATCTGGACTCCGGAATGTGAAGAGAGTTTCCAGGCATTGAAGCACAAGTTGACTACTGCACCTGTATTGGTATTACCTGAACCAAGTGAACCGTTTGAAGTGTATTGTGATGCATCTCTGAAAGGTTTGGGGTGTGTTCTGATGCAGCACCAGAATGTTGTAGCATACGCCTCACGGCA
>NC_029788.2:114958160-114967123 GCF_000816755.2 Arachis ipaensis | reverse complement strand
TGTTGTGTTTGCTTTAAAGATTTGGAGGCACTATCTCTATGGTGTTAAGTTTCATGTTTTCTCAGACCATAAGAGTTTGAAGTATCTTTTTGAGCAGAAAGAATTGAATATGCGTCAGAGGAGATGGATGGAGCTTCTGAAAGATTATGATTTTGAATTGAATTACCATCCAGGAAAAGCGAACGTTGTGGCGGACGCCTTGAGTCGAAAATCTTTATATGCAGCTTGGATGATGCTACGGGAAGAAGAATTACTAAAAGCATTTCAAGGTTTGAATTTGGGAATTAGAGAAGAATCTGGAATCCTGTGTTTGAGTCAGTTGCAGATTTCAAGTGATTTTAAATCAGAACTTCTGAAGGCTCATCGAGATAGTGAAGCATTACATAAGATATTACCAGCAGTTGAACAAGGAAAACAGTGAAGAGTGTCAGAAGGTCAGGATGGTTTATGGAGGTTCAAGAACCGGATTATTGTGCCAGCTATCGGAGACATGCGACAGAGTATTTTGAAGGAAGCTCATAAGAGCGAGTTTTCACTTCATCCAGGGAGCACTAAAATGTACCAGGATCTGAAGGCAATATTCTAGTGGCTAGGGATGAAGAATGATGTGGCATTACACATATCTAAATGTTTAACGTGTCAGAAAGTTAAGATTGAACATTAGAGACCATCAGGGTCCCTTCAGTCTTTGGAGATTCCACAATGGAAATGGGAGAGTATCGTAATGGATTTTGTGATAGGTTTGCCTAGAACCCGATCTGGTTGTGACGCTATTTGGGTAGTTGTGGATCGACTGACAAAATCAGCTCACTTTCTTCCTATCCAAATAAGTTGTACAATGGAAGAATTAGCTCGAATGTATATTAAAGAGATTGTCAGGTTACATGGCGTGCCTTCTACCATTATATCTGACAGCGATTCTCGTTTTACATCAAGGTTCTGGGGAGCTTTTCAGCGTGCATTTGGGACTCAGTTAAGTTTGAATACTGCGTATCACCCTTAGACAGCTGGTCAGTCAGAGAGAACTATTCAGACCTTAGAGGATATGCTAAGGGATTGTGTTTTGGACCAGCCGGCGAGTTGAGACCGGTATATGCCATTAGTGGAATTTTCTTATAATAATAGCTACCATGCGAGCATCGGAATGGCTCCATATGAAGCTTTGTATGGCAGAAAATGTCAATCTCTACTATGTTGGTATGAAACTGGAGAAAGAAGTTTGTTAGGACCTGAGATGATAGCCGGAACCACTGAATAGATAAAGAAGATTCGTAGTCAAATGCTTATAGCCCAAAGCTGCCAAAAGAGCTATGCTGATCAGAGGCGAAAGCCTTGGGAGTTCGAAGAAGGAGAACATGTCTTTCTAAAAGTTACACCAACCACTGGCGTGGGAAGAGCTATTAAGACCAAGAAACTGAATCCCCGTTATATTGGATCGTTTGAGATTCTGAAGAGAATTGGACCAGTGGCTTATAGAATTGCCTTACCGCTGTACCTTTCGAATTTGCACGATGTATTTCATGTATCACAGCTTCGAAAGTATACCCCTGATGCAAGTCATGTTCTAGAACCAGAACCAATCCAAGTGAGAGAAGATCTAACACTCCCAGTAATTCCGGTGAGGATTGATGACACCAGTGTTAAACTGTTACGCGAAAAGGAAGCACCATTGGTAAAAGTAGCTTGGAGTCGAGCTGGTATCGAGGAACACACTTGGAAACTCAAATCAGATATGCGAAAGAACTATCCACATCACTTTTCAGGTAACTAAATTTGAATTTTGAGGGCAAAATTCTTTATTAGGTGGGTAGGATGTAAACCCCGGTTAAATTAGTAGATAATTAGTTAATAAATTAGTTTTTAATAAGGAGGATTAGAAATGTGAATATTATATTAAATTAGGATAGAGCTCATCGAAACGAGAATTTTGACACCAATTTCGAAGAAAACGGTTCAAAATTGGACCGAACGGGCCGAACCGGTTGAACCGGGCCCGAACCGGGCTGTCGGTCCAACCGGACCCACACTTTAAATGAGCCCAAAAGCCCCTTCTTCTTCATTTCACCAGCTGCAGCGTGAAAAGCCACAGGGAGAAGAAAATACTCCCGAACCCTTACGGTAACCTTCCAACCCCCGTAACTTCTCCGTCCGAGCTCCGATTGCCGCACCGTTTGCGGCCACGCGTCCACCGCGTCGAGCTCTACATTTCTACTGGAACAATTTCACTGGTAACTTGTTTAATCACTCTCAGCCCTCTTTTCCCCCAATTTTCGGATTTTTGAATTGGAAGGTTGAGTTTCTTTGATTTTTGATGTTTTAGGATCCAATTAGCTTGAGGAAAACTACTTTTGGGTTTTGGATATGTATGTATATATGTGTCTCCGGCCTCCGGCCAGTCTTGACTTCGCAGGCTGAGTTAGGAGCTTGTTATTTTGTATCTTTGGCACTCTATTCCTACTTCTGTCATCTTATGTTTAGTAGTTATGGTTTTCTTAGCACGCAAGTTAACTCGTTCCTTGAGCGTTGCGCTTTTATTCCGCGATTTTTATTTCCTCTATTCTTCAAGGCTCCTAGCATATTATAATTCTTCTACTATTATATGTACTCATTTTATTTTAGAGGTCGTAATACCACACCACCTCTGTTTTACGACTTAAGCGTAAAGCTTAGTGTGGTAGGGTGTTACATTGTGCCTAACTAATTTTATTTTTGTTATTAAAATTAAAAAAAATCATGAATTTTTAATCAATTTTAAATTTAAATTTAAATTTGAATAAAAAATAAAAAAATATTTTAAATTTATCTCATTAACTAGAATTAATTTCAAAATAAAAAATACTTTGTACATTATATTGTGTAAGATAATATGGCCATTTATTATTCTTTAATGATAAATATTGCCAAACTAAATGGTATAAGATATTAAAAAAATATATTTATCAATCCAATGAATGATATATTATTTTCTGTTACGGATCCGACCCACGGATCCCGAACCCAGGATCAAACCCAGTCCCGGTTTCCTGGGTCCAAACCCGCCTCACTCTTCTGGAAGGCCCGAAACCGGCCCTCTAGAAACTCCCAACCGACTTTCGAATTCGAACGTCCCCCTTATCTTACCCAAACAAGATAAAATAAGATAACCACCACCGCCTATAAATAAAGGACCCAAGTCCTCCCAGGTATTCATTCATTCCTCACACTTTCTACCTCTTAGATCCATTCTGACTTGAGCGTCGGAGTGTCTTTGCAGGTACCTCCCCCCATTGCTCCAGTCAGGTGATCCAGCATCTACCTCGACCCGCAAGTTTTCGATCTATCTCTCAACCCGTACCGGAGACTTCCAGTACATTGGTGCCGTCTGTGGGAAACTTGCGTCGACTAAGCCGGAATGGGGGACGTACTGGAAGAAGCCTCCTCAAGCCGAGAGGACTCCCAACCAAAGAATTCGACCCCAGAGCACCAAGAGGTCACAAACCAGGGAAGGATAGCAAGTATTGTCCACCATACAAACGATCATATCATCACAGAACCGCGACGCCCCGAGAAAACGGGGGATAAAGCGGCACAAATCATCCAAGATCTCTGCCTTCGGGTCCAGGAACTCGAAGGCAAATTGGCCACCAAGGAAAGACACAACAATGAACACGGAAGCTACGCAACTTCCAGGTCAAAGTCTCGCCACGACAGATCGCTGACTCGGCGACACGATAGAAGAGACGGTCGCAGCACCTCGCGCACCCACGGGAGAGAAAAATCACCAGAACGGCGATACAGCAAAAGACAAAACCGCAGCACTTTCCGAGACCCGAGTCGTCAGCACGACTCAGACGAAGATCGGCGCCACCGAGATACTAAACGCACCAGAAACGACCACACAATAATGGGAGCTACTCCTTTCACATAAAGGATCTTAAGAGCAAAACCCCCTAAAGGTTTCGACAAATCCACCGACATGAAGTACGACGGAACCAAGGATCCCCAAGAACATCTAACGGCCTTCGAGGTCAGGATGAACCTAGAAGGAGCGGTTGACGCGGTCCGATGTAGGGCCTTCCCAGTAACCTTAGCGGGGCCAGAAATCAAGTGGTTCAACGCCCTCCCAAACGGATCCATAACCAGCTTCCACGACATCTCGCAGAAATTCATGGCCCAATTCACAACTAGAATCACCAAAGCCAAACATCACATCAGCCTACTAGGGGTCACCCAGAAACAAGACGAATCCACAAGGAAGTACCTCGACCGCTTCAACGACGAATGCCTAACGGTCGACGGACTCACGGATTCCGTCGCAAGCCTCTGCCTAACCAATGGGCTCATGAATGAAGATTTCCGCAAACACCTCACCACCAAACCAGTATGGACCATGCACGATATCCAGAATGTCGCCAGAGATTACATCAATGACGAGGAAGTCAGCCAGGTCGTCGCCGCCAATAGACGGCAACACGGCAACACCCAGCACGGCAGCTCGGCGCCTCGACATAACCCACCACCCAGAGAAAATTAGAGGGACCACCCCAAGCCAACAAACGCCAACCGACCGCCCAGAATCGGCAAGTTTCCTAATTACACACCCTTGATAGCCCCAATCACCGAGATATACCACCAAATAGCGGACAGGGGTATCATTCCAAAAGCTCGGCAACTGAAAGAAAGAACGGGCAACAGCAAAACCTTTTATTGCGACTACCACCGAGGATACGGGCACAGGACACAAGACTGTTTCGACCTTAAGGACGCCCTCGAGCAAGCCATTAGAGACGGCAAACTCCCAGAGTTCGCCAAAATCATCAAAGAACCAAAATGTGCGGAAAGAGATAGATCGCCAGAAATAAAAGGGCGCAACCCGAGAACACAAAAACAGACCCCCAGGGAAAGCCCAGAGGATGACCCGACCATAATAGTAAACGTCATCACGGGCAAGGACATATCAGGAAAATAAAAAACAACACTAAAAAAGGACCTCAAAATCCTGGCCATCAGGGATCAAGTTCCTACCACCGCTACCCTCAAAACGATAACCTTCCTACCCGAGGACTGCCAGCACGGCACCTCGGCTGAAGACGCCCCTTTCGTCATCTCAGCAAGAATCAGAACGGGACTAGTCCGGAGAATACTAGTAGACACCGGCGCAGACTCCAATATCCTTTTTCCGAGGAGCCTACGACAAGCTCAGACTCCGTAATGAAAATCTCCAAATACACCGCAACGGCGTCATGGGACTCGGGGACAACTTTCTCAAACCAGAAGGTTCCATCACCCTCCCCCTCACCATAGGAACAGGTAACCAAAGGATGACAATCATATCCGAATTCGTAGTCCTTAAAGACTCCACAGCCTACAACGTCATCCTCGGGAGAAAAACAATCAACGACTTCTCGGCCATTATCTTCACCAAATATCTCCTTATGAAATTCATAATGGAGGACGGCTCCGTCGGGACCATCCACGGAGACCGGGAAATCGCTACAGAATGCGACAACACCAGCCTGGCTTTACGGAAAAAATCCCGCGACGCGGCTGGGATATTCCTAGCTGACCTGGACGCCCGACAAGACGGCCAACCTAGGCCAGAACCCGAAGGCGACATGGAAAAACTACAAGTAGGGCAAACCAAGGACGAATACACCTTCATCAACAGGAACCTCCCATATGACCTTAAAGAAGACCTTTCCCAATTTTTGAAACAAAACAAAGACTTGTTCGCCTTTACGCCAGCTGACATGCCAGGAATAGACCCCGACTTAATGTCCCATCGGCTAGCCGTAGACCCCAGGGCTAAACCTGTGGCACAAAGGAGACGAAAAATGTCATCAGACCGAGCGTCCGAGGTCAAAAAGCAAGTTAAAGCCCTACTCGAAGCCAACTTCATCAGGGAACTCCCTTACACGACATGGCTAGCCAACGTCGTACTAGTGAAAAAAGCCAACGGGAAATGGCGAATGTGCGGACATGGTTAGCAAATGTCGTACTGGTAAAAAAGTCCAACGGGAAGTGGCGAATGTGCATCGACTACACGGACCTCAACAAAAGCCTATCCAAAAGACGCTTTTCCCCTCCCAAACATCGACGGATTGGTGGACGCCGCATCCGGACACAGATACCTCAGCTTCATGGACGCATACTCCGGCTATAATCAAATACCCATGCATCGACCCAACGAGGAAAAAAGGGTGTTCATCACCCCCGACGGAACGTACTGCTACACCGTCATGCCTTTCGGCTTGAAGAACGCCGGAGCCGCCTACCAATGGCTCGTCAACAAAATATTCCAGAACCTATCCGAAATAAAACTAGAAGTCTACATAGACGACATGCTCGCCAAAACCGACTCCGGCAAACAACTTATCAGCGACCTCAAGGTCATAATGAGCACCCTACGAAAGCACCAAATGCGACTCAACCCGACAAAATGCGCTTTCGGAATGGAGGCAGGGAAGTTCCTCGACTTCATGATCACACAACGCGGAGTTGAAGCCAACCCAGAGAAATGCCGCGCCGTCCTTGAGATGACAAGCCCAAAAAATATAAACGACATCCAGAAGCTCACCGGCCAACTAACTGCACTATCTCGCTTTCTCGGAGCATCGGCTCAAAAAGCAATCCCCTTCTTCAGACTGATGAAGAAAGGAGCCCCCTTCAAATGGGAGGCAAAATGCGAAGAAGCGTTCCAACATTTCAAGAAAGTCCTAGCGGAACCACCAGTCCTCGCCAAACCCCAAACAGGGGAGACCCTCTACTTATACCTCTCCATAACGGAAGAAGCACTCGCGGTGGCACTCATCCGAGAAAACGAGAAGAAAGAGAAAAAACCCATATATTTCATAAGCAAAGTCCTACAAGACACGGAAACCCACTACTCGCGCCTAGAAAAACTAGCCTTCGCCCTCCTCACTGCTTCCCGATGTTTGCGGCAATATTTTCAGGCCCACCCCGTGACAATTCGAACCAACCAAGCAGTTAAACAAGTACTACAAAAATCTGACCTAGCGGGTAGAATGCTAGCATGGTCCATCGAACTGTCCCAATTCGACATCAAGTTCGAACCCCGATACGCAATCAAAGCACAAGTCATGGCCGACTTCATCGCCGAGATGACGCCGGGAAACTCCACCCTCGAGTCGTGGAAACTACACGTTGACGGCTCCTCGAACGTCACTTCCGGAGGTGCCGGAGTCATTCTCGAAAGTCAAAACGGAGTCGTGATCGAACAGTCGGTACAATACGAATTCCCATTCTCAAATAACCAAGCAGAATATGAGGCCCTCCTGGCAGGTTTAGCCCTAGCCAAAGAAGTCAGAGCAAAGGTCCTGGAAATAAATATGGATTCGCAAGTAGTTAGTTCTCAAATTAACGGAGACTACCAAACGCGAGATCCCCTGCTACAACAATACCTTGCCAAAGTCAACAAACTAAAGGAAGAATTCCACCAGGTAACCATACGGCACGTCCCCAGGGAACGAAATACCAGGGCCGACCTCCTCTCTAAACTAGCCAGCACTAAACCAGGACACGGCAACAAATCGCTAATTCAGGAAGTCATCAAATCACCATCCATATCCACAATGGCTAACGCCTATCTGACACTCTCCCACCGTGGATCATGGACCTACCCCATCCTACAATATCTCCTCAACGGAACACTGCCCGAAGACCCCAAAGAGGAAAAACGAACAAAGAGGGAAGCCGCCAACTATACGGTCGTCGCAGGACAACAATACAAACGCGGCTTCTCGCAACCCCTGCTCAAATGCGTCGAGCACGGGGACACAGAGTACATACTCCGCGAAATCCATGAAGGTTGTTGCGGCCACCACGTCGGAGGCAAAACCCTTGCCCAAAAAGTCATCCGCGCCAGTTACTTCTGGCCCTCGGTTATCCGGGATTCCATGTAACTAGTAAAAAACTGCGACAAATGCCAAAGGCACGCCAACATCCGCCAAGCTGCCCCACACCAGCTCAGCATTATATCGGCAGAACGGCCATTCGGCACCTGGGGGATCGACCTTGTCGGACCTTTTCCCACGGCACCCGGCCAACTCCGATATCTCATCGTCGCCATAGACTATTATACTAAGTGGATTGAGGCCGAGCCCCTGGCCTCTATCACGCAACCCAATGTCGAAAATTCCTCTGGCGGCAGATCATCACCCGATTCGGGATCCCTGAGATCGTTATCTCGGACAACGAAACCCAATTCATGGACAAAAAGTTAAGAGAATTCCTAAATGGACTATGCATATCCCACTGTTTTAGCTCTGTAGAACACCCCCAAACAAACGGACAGGTGGAATCAGCAAACATAATAATAGTCAAAGGTCTTAAGAAACGACTCGACGAAGCCAAAGGGCTATGGGCGGACGAGCTTGGATCGGTCTTATGGTCGTACCGCACGACCCCCCAAACAGCTACCGAGGAAACCCCCTTCCGATTAACATACGGCACGGAGGCTGTTATCCCAGTAGAGATCGGAGACCCAAATCCACGGAGAACGATCGGGGGTAACGACGAAGAAGCAGAACGAGACCTCACCGACGAAGTAAGAAACATAGCCCATCTCAAAGAGCTAGCCCTAAAACAGAGAATCAGCCTAAGATACAACCACGGAGTCATTCGGCGAGAATTCGCGACTGCCGACCTTGTCCTACGACGAAATGACATCGGTCCCCCAACCCCAGGAGAGGGGAAACTCACCCCCAACTGGGAGGGACCATACAGAATCAAGGCTGCAATTGGAAAGGGAGCATACAAGCTCGAACGACTTAACGGCGACGAAATCCCGAGAACATGGAACACCACCAACTTATGGCGATACTACACTTAGACCAACCTCCCTAGGTCGCCCCTTTGTACTTTTGTGCCTTCTCTTTACTTATTTTCCCTTTTCACAATTTCGCATTTTGCATCTTACAAATTTTACATTTCAAATTTTTGCTTAAGTGTTAATCTCGGGTACT
>NC_029788.2:114953589-114957890 GCF_000816755.2 Arachis ipaensis | reverse complement strand
CATTAAGCTACATCTCTCCTCCCTAAATGTCCCAAGTACTGAACAAAAAACACGGCCGCCACTGGGGGACCGATCACCCCCCAGGCCCGAAATACGGATATCCACAAAAACCGACCTCGCGTCGGTCAGCTTATCCCAAACAACGGGAATAAATAAAAACAAAAAATAGGAACATCTTAAAATGGAATATACAAAGGCCCGGACGGCCCAAAAATCATTAAACGAAGTTCAAAGTTACGAAAGTTCACGGTTACCCGGCCCACGGCCAACCAAATATCCAAAGACCAAAGTTCGAAGCAAATTCAAAATTACAGCATATAAAACTATTCTAAGTCAACAATTCGGCCATCACGAACGGTCTTGAAAGCCCCCATCACGGACACATCCACACCCGGGGCCAACACCAAGGCCTGAGCTTTCATCGTCTCCTCAGTAGCGGCAATCGCATCCTTAGCATCAGCCAACAACTCCGACTTCTCCCTCTTCAGAGCTGCAACTTCAGCCTTCAAAACCTCCAGCTCGCTAAGAAACACGGCAGCTTGAGAATCCGCGTCGGAAGCCCGTTGCCGCTCCGCACTCAGTTGGGAAAGAAGTGAAGACTCTACCTCGGAAAGACGGAGGATCTCCGCCCCAGCCTCCTCGGAAGACTTCACTGCTTTCTCCCTCGCGACCTCGGCAGCCTCGAGCTGCTCCTTCAATTTAGCCACCTCAGCGTGCGAATGACGAAGTTTTTTGTCCAACAGACCAACCTGAGCCATCACGGGTTCGGCCTTCCGAACAACAACAGCAGATCGGAGGAGGGCACAATACACCGACTTAGCCTGGAACGAAACATCACAATCATCGAAAAACGGCTCCGTCCTAGGCATCAAGTGCTGATCAATAAACCCAGAAGCATCAAAACGCCGATCCATTACACTGGGCACAACACCCTCCTCCTCAAAAGTCTCACTGCTAGGCTCCTCGGGCCTCTTCCTCTTCCGAGAAGCCTCGGCAGCCGTGACCACGACGACTTCAAGTGAGTTCGCGGGACCAGGCGAAGCCTAAACACTAGCCTGCACCCCCGAAGAGACCACCTCCTGAGAAACCGGCTGAGAATCCACGGCAGGATTGGAGACAAGGGTAGAGGGAGACGAAGACCCTTCCTCCCGACCCATCGCTGCCTTCAACCTTACCAAAGAAGTCAGACCACCAGCCATCTCAACTGAAAGAAACCAAAGAAAAATCAAGTTACAAAGTCGGGAAAACAAAACATAAAAAACCAAGAAAGGGACAAGGCACACACCGATATACGTCCGACAAGCCTCGGGATCCCCCATGACATCTTGAGGATTTAACGGACGCTCGCCAAACAAATGCCACAAAACGCTGGCAACGTCCTTATCCTCCTAAGATAAACCGTCATAGGTGACCTTAGTCAAAACCGACGGGCCGGCACGGAAGTTCCAATACGTCGGAAACCGGCGCTCACCCTCTGGCGTCAGCCAAAACGGATGATGCCCCTGGATGTGGTGCACCTTAAAATACTCCCTCTTGAAACCGTAAAAGGAATCCTCAAACAACCCAAAAATTCGGCGATGAGGCTGAGCACGAAATGACATATATCCTTTCTTATGCTTCCCTTCCTTAGTTGGAAGAGTGCATAAGAAAAGAAAAAGGAAAATAGGAACAGAAGCCGGAAGATCGAGATACCGGCACACCAACTCGAAAGACCGCACGGCAGCCCAACTGTTCGGGTGAAGCTGAGACGGCGCTACGGAACACCGACTCAGCAGATCCTGAACAAATGGCGAGAAAGGAAACCGCACGCCGAGCCGAGTGAACATCGACTCGTAAACCCACATCCAGTCCGGAACAGTGGGCGAATGAAGGTTCAGGTAACAGACGCGCTCGTCGGCATCCGGGAGGACGAGCTCGTACCGCCCCTCCTCATCACCACCACCACAAATCGCCCCCTGATCACAGAGCCGTTGAAGATCGTCCTCCATCATCCATGACGGAACGCCCCACACATCGCTAGTCACCCAAGTGTAGCGAGCGGGGACGCCCCTGGAAGGGGCTATCGGGGCACCCACACCCTCATTTCTCCGCCGGTGCATACCTAAAACAGGGAGGAGCACCACCATCAGCCTACTAACCCTATACAAAAGCAAGACAGAACCTACCACCACTACCAACCCACACGGCGGTGCTCAGCCCCTTCAAAAGTCGAAAACCACCTCCCAAAACACAAAACACAGTCCAAAAACAAAAAAGGGGAACAGGCAGAACAATGCATGGCAGAAATGGAACAAACAGATACACCATAAAACAAAATAGCAAGAAAAAGCGAAAAGGGCCAACCTGATAATGCAGAAAGTGAGCCTGGAAAGAGCTTGAGAAGAAGAAACAGTAGCATCACCAAGAGGAATCCACAGAAGGAAGAAGAATTTTTCCAAGAGAGAAAACAAAAGAAAATGAAGTAATAAAGGGAAGTGAAGTAATAGAGGGAAGAGAAGCGGAAAGCCAAAAAACGGTTTCGAAAAGGGGGCAGAAAAGACGCAAATAACCCTGAACAATAAAATAGCACACAGGGGCAATAGAGGAAAAACGCCCAAAAAACGTCCCCTCGTAATAAATGCCCCTTGGAAAAAGAAACCAATAAAGTACGCCTCGAAAAACGCAACGGGCACGTTGGGTACAGAAGAGTCGCGTAAAACGGCCAAGCAAAACCTCGCCACGACCCCAAAAAAGATCAGGCCGACACGACAAGCCGACCTAAACTCGCGGCCGAGGCTACATCCTCTAGCGACAAACCGACCTAACTCGCGGCCGAGGCTACATCCTCTAGCGACAAACCGACCTAACCCACGGTCGAAACCACATCCTCTAACGACAAACCGACCTAACCCACGGTCGAAACCACACCTCCCAGCGACAGGCCGATCTTACTTGCCCTCCCGCTGCGGGGGGCAACTATTACGGATCCTACCCACGGATCCCGAACCCAGGATCAAACCCAGTCCCGGTTTCCCAGGTCCAAACCCACCTCACTCTTCTGGAAGGCCCGAAATCGGCCCTCTAGAAACTCCCAACCGACTTTCGAATTCGAACGTCCCCCTTATCTTACCCAAACAAGATAAGATAAGATAACCACCACCGTCTATAAATAAAGGACCCAAGTCCTCCCAGGTATTCATTCATTCCTCACACTTTCTACCTCTTAGATCCATTCTGACTTGAGCGTCGGAGTGTCTTTGCAGGTACCTCCCCCCATTGCTCCAGTCAGGTGATCCAGCATCTGCCTCGATCCGCAAGTTTCCGATCCACCTCTCAACCCGTACCGGAGACTTCCAGTACATTTTCTAATTGAATATATTATATATTGAATAACAAAAGTTGTTATATTGGTTTCTTTTCCTACAAACTAAACTCAACAATAGTATTTTAGTAATGTTAAAGATATTATTAGCCAATCTAATAGCTTTTAATTTGTAATGGCATAAATTTATAAGTTTAAAAACTTGAAAATCATGTCATAAAATATAAAGTTTTAACCAAAAACAATATTAATCATAGTGTTTTGACTTCAAGAATGAATATGATACCAATAAATAAAACTGTCCCAAGTAAATTTTAACAAAAACAAATCTCTATAAATATTGTTATCAACGAAAAATTGTTCTACTTTAAAAATATTTCTTAACTGGATAGGCCGAGAACTAATCCATCACGTAAATGTTCTATTTATTAAGGATCTACCGCTTTTTAACTAGACAGGTCAAAAACTAATTCAGCACGTATTGATGTTCTATTTATTAAGAATCTATCGTTAGTCAATAAATTATTACATACACAAGGCATGATTTAAATCTCTAATACTTGTTTATTAAGCGTACGGATAAAATAACTGTTAATCTAATTTAAATTAGTTAAGACAAATATTAATTATTTTTAATATTAAAAAATTTTTAAATTTAATTTTATTTATAATTTTATAAAATATTTATAGTAATAATTATTATATATATTTTTTGTTTAATTTTTTTTGTTAGTAAATATTTTGTAGTTTTCTTATAATTTTAAGTTGATATGATGCTACATACCAAATTTTTGCTGGATATGCCGCGTTAATTCACACTCATACAATTATTAAATAGCATGGCTGAATAGCAATAACCATGCTTCATCAGTTTATTATCTTACAATAAATGTTGTAGTCAATCTGATGTGTTCATATTATATATCTCTCGTAAATAATGTTTGAGAAAAAAAAATAATTTAAATGTAATAAATATGTAACATTATAAATGTTACGTATA